>NW_027521283.1:0-100250 GCF_052094955.1 Ictidomys tridecemlineatus
GAACGGTTTACCATAGAAGAACGAAATTTGGTAAGCCAAGTGGTTTTGGTGTACTGATCATTACCTGAAAGAATCACCAAGATTGGGTGAAAAAATGTTGGCTGAGATTTCAGGCAACTCGTAGTTTTTTGGAAGCTTGGCAACCCCTTTCCATAAAAGTGATTTTCGCCAGTGTCTGCTTAGGGATACATCAACAGCTAACAAAGCATAGAGATAGAACTTGAAACTGCTTTTTTGTGTCAAGATTTAAAAAGCTAGCACAAACCGTGTTTGATTTAGAGTTCCAAATACATGTATCCCTATAGGAGAAAACACAGTGAAATCTAAAAATGAAAACGGTTACTGCAAAAGAACGGTTTAAACTAGAAGAACGAAATTTGGTAAGCCAAGTGGTTTTGGTGTACTGATCATTACCTGAAAGAATCACCAAGATTGGGTGAAAAAATGTTGGCTGAGATTTCAGGCAACTCGTATTTTTTTGGAAGTTTGGCAACCCCTTTCCATGAAAGTGATTTTCGCCAGTCTCTGCTTAGGGCTACATCAACAGCAAACAAAGCATAGAGATAGAACTTGAAACTGCTTTATTGTGTAAACTTTCAAAGAGCTAGCACAAACCGTGTTTGATTTAGAGTTCCAAATACATGTATCCCTATAGGAGAAAACAGAGGGAAACCTAAAAATGAAAACGGTTTCTGCAAAAGAACGGTTTTACCTAGAAGAACGAAATTTGGTGAGCCAAGTGGTTTTGGTGTACTGATCATTACCTGACAGAATCATCAAGTTTGGGTGAAAAAATTTTGGCTGAGATTTCAGGCAACTCGTAGTATTTTGGAACCTTGGCAACCTCTTTCCATGAAAGTGATTTTCACCAGTCTCTGCTTAGGGCTACATCAACAGCAAACAAAGCATAGAGATAGAACTTGAAACTGCTTTATTGTGTCAAGTTTCAAAGAGCTACCACAAACCCTGTTCTATTTAGAGTTCCAAATACATCTATCCCTATATGAGAAAACAGAGTGAAACCTAAAAATGAAAACGGTTACTGCCAAGGAACGGTTTAACCTAGAAGAACGAAATTTGGTGAGCCAAGTGCTTTTGCTGTACTGATCATTACCGGAAAGAATCATCAAGATTGGGTGAAAAAATGTTGGCTGAGATTTCAGGCAACTCGTAGTTTTTTGGATGCTTGGCAACCCCTTTCCATGAAAGTGATTTTCGCCAGTCTCTGCTTAGGGCTACATCAACAGCAAACAAAGCATAGAGATAGAACTTGAAACTGCTTTATTGTGTCAAGTTTCAAAGAGCTATCACAAACCGTGTTTGATTTAGAGTTCCAAATACATGTATCCCAATAGGAGAAAACAGAGGGAAACCTAAAAATGAAAACGGTTACTGCAAACGAACGGTTTAACCTAGAAGAACGAAATTTGGTGAGCCAAGTGGTTTTGGTGTACTGATCATTACCTGAAAGAATCATCAAGATTGGGTGAAAAAATGTTGGCTGAGATTTCAGGCAGCTCGTAGTTTTTTAGAAGCTTGGCATCCACTTTTTATGAAAGTGATTTTCGCCACTCTCTGCTTAGGGCTACATCAACAGCAAACAAAGCATAGAGATAGAACTTGAAACTGCTTTATTGTGACAATTTTCAAAGAGCTAGCACAAACCGTGTTTGATTTAGAGTTCCAAACACATGTATCCCTACAGGAGAAAACAGAGTGAAACCTAAAAATCAATATGGTTACTGCAAACGAAAGGTTTAACCTAGAAGAACGAAATTTGGTGAGCCAAGTGGTTTTGGTGTACTGATAATTACCTGAAAGAATCACCAAGATTGGGTGAAAAAACGTTGGCTGAGATTTCAGGCAACTCGTAGTTTTTTGGATGCTTGGCAACCCCTTTCCATGTAAGTGATTTTCGCCAGTCTCTGCTTAGGGCTACATCAACAGCAAACAAAGCATAGAGATAGAACTTGAATCTTCTTTATTGTGTCAAGTTTCAAATAGCTAGCACAAACCGTGTTTGATTTAGAGTTCCAAATACATGTATCCCTATAGGAGAAAACAGAGTGAAACCTAAAAATGAAAATGGTTACTGCAAAAGAACGGGTTAACCTAGAAGAACGAAATTTGGTGAGCCAAGTGGTTTTGGTGTACTGATCATTACCTGAAAGAATCATCAAGATTGGGTGAAAAAATGTTTGCTGAGATTTCAGGCAACTCGTAGTTTTTTGGAAGCTTGGCAACCCCTTTCCATGAAAGTGATTTTCGCCAGTCTCTGCTTAGGGCTACATCAACAGCAAAAAAGCATAGAGATAGAACTTGAAACTTCTTTATTGTGTCAAGTTTCAAAGAGCTAGCACAAACCGTTTTTCATTTAGAGTTCCAAATACATGCATCCCTATAGGAGAAAACAGAGTGAAACCTAAAAATGAAAACGGTTACTGCAAACGAACGGTTTAACCTAGAAGAACGAAATTTGGTGATCCAAGAGGTTTTGGTGTACTGATCATTTCCTGAAAGAATCATCAAGATTGGGTGAAAAAATGTTGGCTGAGATTTCAGGCAACTCCTAGTTTTTTGGAAGCTTGGTAACCCCTTTCCATGAAAGTGATTTTCGCCAGTCTCTGCTTAGGGCTACATCAAGAGCAAACAAAGCATAAAGATAGAACTTGAAACTGCTTTATTGTGTCAAGTTTATAAGAGCTAGCACAAACCGTGTTTGATTTAGCGTTCCAAATACATGTATCCCTATAGGAGAAAACAGAGTGAAACCTAAAAATGAAAACGGTTACTGCAAAAGAACGGGTTAACCTAGAAGAACGAAATTTGGTGAGCCAAGTGGTTTTGGTGTACTGATCATTACCTGAAAGAATCATCAAGATTGGGTGAAAAAATGTTGGCTGATATTTCAGGCAACTCGTAGGTTTTAAAAGCTTGGCAACCCCTTTCCATGAAAGTGATTTTCGCCAGTCTCTGCTTAGGGCTACATCAACAGCAAACAAAGCATAGAGATAGAACGTGAAACTGCTTTATTGTGTCAAGTTTCAAAGAGCTAGCACAAAACGTGTTTGATTTAGAGTTCCAAATACATGTATCCCTATAGGAGAAAACAGAGTGAAACCTAAAAATGAAAACGGTTACTGCCAACGAACGGTTTAAACTAGAAGAACGAAATTTGGTGAGCCAAGTGGTTTTGGTGTACTGATCATTACCTGAAGGAATCATCAAGATTGGGTGAAAAAATAATGGCTGAGATTTCAGGAAATTCGCAGTTTTTTGTTAGCTTGGCAACCTCTTTCCATGAAAGTGATTTTCGCCACTCTCTTCTTAGGGCTACATCAACAGCAAACAAACCATAGAGATAAAACTTGAATCTGCTTTATTGTGTCAAGTTTCAAAGAGCTACCACAAACTGTGTTCGATTTAGAGTTCCAAATACATCTATCCCTATAGGAGAAAACAGAGTGAAACCTAAAAATGAAAACGGTTACTGCCAACGAACGGTTTAACCTAGAAGAACGAAATTTGGTGAGCCAAGTGGATTTGGTGTAGTGATCATTACCTGAAAGAATCATCAAGATTGGGTGAAAAAATGTGAGATTTCAGGCAACTCGTAGTTTTTTGGAAGCTTGGCAACCCCTTTCCATGAAAGTGATTTTCGCCAATCTCTGCTTAGGGCTACATCAACTGCAAACAAAGCATAGGGATAGAACTTGAAACTGCTTTATTGTGTCAAGTTTCAAAGAGCTAGCACAGACCGTGTTTGATTTAGATTTCCAAATACATGTATCCCTATAGGAGAAAACACAGTGAAACCTAAAAATGAAAACGGTTACTGCAAACGAATGGTTTAACCTAGAAGAACGAAATTTGGTGAGCCAAGTGGTTTTGGTGTACTGATCATTACCTGAAAGAATCATCAAGATTGGGTGAAAAAATGTTTGCTGAGATTTCAGGCAACTCGTAGTTTTTTGGAAGCTTGGCAACCCCTTTCCATGAAAGTGATTTTCGCCACTCTCTGTTTAGGGCTACATCAACAGCAAACAAACCATAGAGATAGAACTTGATACTGCTTTATTGTGTCAAGTTTCAAAGAGCTAGCACAGACCGTGTTTGATTTACAGTTCCAAATACATGTATCCCATTAGGAGAAAACAAAGTGAAACCTAAAAATAAAAACGGTTACTGCAAACGAATGGGTTAACCTAGAACAATGAAATTTGGTGAGCCAAGTGGTTTTGGTGTACTGATCATTACCTGAAAGAATCATCAAGATTGGGTGAAAAAATGTTTGCTGAGATTTCAGGAAACTCGTAGGTTTTAAAAACTTGGCAACCCCTTTCCATGAAAGAGATTTTCGCCACTCTCTGCTTAGGGCTACATCAACAGCAAAGAAAGCATAGAGATAGAACGTGAAACTGCTTTATTGTGTCAAGTTTCAAAGAGCTAGCACAAACCGTGTTTGATTTAGAGTTCCAAATACATGTATCCCTATAGGAGAAAACAGAGTGAAAACTAAAAATGAAAACGGTTACTGCAAACGAACGGTTTAACCTAGAAGAACGAAATTTGGTGAGCCAAGTGGTTTTGGTGTACTGATCATTACCTGAAAGAATCATAAAGATTGGGTGAAAAAATGTTTGCTGAGATTTCAGGCAACTCGTAGTTTTTTGGAAGATTGGCAACCCCTTTCAATGAAAGTGATTTTCGCCACTCTCTGTTTAGGGCTACATCAACAGCTAACAAACCATAGAGATAGAACTTGAAACTGCTTTATTGTGTCAAGTTTCAAAGAGCTAGCACAAACCGTGTTTGATTTAGAGTTCCAAATACATGTATCCCTATAGGAGAAAACAGAGTGAAACCTAAAAATGAAAACGGTTACTGCAAACGAGCGGTTTAACCTAGAAGAACGAAATTTGGTGATCCAAGTGGTTTTGGTGTACTGATCATTACCTGAAAAAATCATCAAGATTGGGTGAAAAAATGTTGGCTGATATTTCAGGCAACTCGTAGGTTTTAAAAGCTTGGCAACCCCTTTCCATGAAAGTGATTTTCGCCAGTCTCTGCTTAGGGCTACATCAACAGCAAACAAAGCATAGAGATAGAACGTGAAACTGCTTTATTGTGTCAAGTTTCAAAGAGCTAGCACAAAACGTGTTTGATTTAGAGTTCCAAATACATGTATCCCTATAGGAGAAAACAGAGTGAAACCTAAAAATGAAAACGGTTACTGCAAACGAACGGTTTAACCTAGAAGAACGAAATTTGGTGAGCCAAGTGGTTTTGGTGTACTGATCATTACCTGAAGGAATCATCAAGATTGGGTGAAAAAATAATGGCTGAGATTTCAGGAAATTCGCAGTTTTTTGTTAGCTTGGCAACCTCTTTCCATGAAAGTGATTTTCGCCACTCTCTTCTTAGGGCTACATCAACAGCAAACAAACCATAGAGATAAAACTTGAATCTGCTTTATTGTGTCAAGTTTCAAAGAGCTACCACAAACTGTGTTCGATTTAGAGTTCCAAATACATCTATCCCTATAGGAGAAAACAGAGTGAAACCTAAAAATGAAAACGGTTACTGCCAACGAATGGTATAACTAGAAGAACGAAATTTGGTGAGCCAAGTGGATTTGGTGTAGTGATCATTACCTGAAAGAATCATCAAGATTGGGTGAAAAAATGTGAGATTTCAGGCAACTCGTAGTTTTTTGGAAGCTTGGCATCCCCTTTCCATGAAAGTGATTTTCGCCAATCTCTGCTTAGGGCTACATCAACTGCAAACAAAGCATAGGGATAGAACTTGAAACTGCTTTATTGTGTCAAGTTTCAAAGAGCTAGCACAGACCGTGTTTGATTTAGATTTCCAAATACATGTATCCCTATAGGAGAAAACAGAGTGAAACCTAAAAATGAAAACGGTTACTGCAAACGAATGGTTTAACCTAGAAGAACGAAATTTGGTGAGCCAAGTGGTTTTGGTGTACTGATCATTACCTGAAAGAATCATCAAGATTGGGTGAAAAAATGTTTGCTGAGATTTCAGGCAACTCGTAGTTTTTTGGAAGCTTGGCAACCCCTTTCCATGAAAGTCATTTTCGCCAGTCTCTCCTTAGGGCTACATCAACAGCAAACAAAGCATAGAGATAGAACTTGATACTGCTTTATTGTGTTAAGTTTCAAAGAGCTAGCACAAACCTTGTTTGATTTAGAGTTCCAAATACATGTATCCCTATAGGAGAAAACACAGTGAAACCTAAAAATCAAAACCGTTACTGCCAACGAACGGTTTAACTTAGAAGAACGAAATTTGGTGAGCCAAGTGGTTTTGGTGTACTGATCATTACCTGAAAGAATCATCAAGATTGGGTGAAAAAATGTTTGCTGAGATTTCAGGCAACTCGTAGTTTTTTGGAAGCTTGGCAACCCCTTTCCATGAAAGTGATTTTCGCCACTCTCTGTTTAGGGCTACATCAACAGCAAACAAACCATAGAGATAGAACTTGATACTGCTTTATTGTGTCAAGTTTCAAAGAGCTAGCACAGACCGTGTTTGATTTAGAGTTCCAAATACATGTATCCCATTAGGAGAAAACAGAGTGAAACCTAAAAATAAAAACGGTTACTGCAAACGAATGGGTTAACCTAGAACAATGAAATTTGGTGAGCCAAGTGGTTTTGGTGTACTGATCATTACCTGAAAGAATCATCAAGATTGGGTGAAAAAATGTTTGCTGAGATTTCAGGCAACTCGTAGGTTTTAAAAACTTGGCAACCCCTTTCCATGAAAGAGATTTTCGCCACTCTCTGCTTAGGGCTACATCAACAGCAAAGAAAGCATAGAGACAGGACGTGAAACTGCTTTATTGTGTCAAGTTTCAAAGAGCTAGCACAAACCGTGTTTGATTTAGAGTTCCAAATACATGTATCCCTATAGGAGAAAACAGAGTGAAACCTAAAAATGAAAACGGTTACTGCAAACGAACGGTTTAACCTAGAAGAACGAAATTTGGTGAGCCAAGTGGTTTTGGTGTACTGATCATTACCTGAAAGAATCATAAAGATTGGGTGAAAAAATGTTTGCTGAGATTTCAGGCAACTCGTAGTTTTTTGGAAGATTGGCAACCCCTTTCCATGAAAGTGATTTTCGCCACTCTCTGTTTAGGGCTACATCAACAGCTAACAAACCATAGAGATAGAACTTGAAACTGCTTTATTGTGTCAAGTTTCAAAGAGCTAGCACAAACCGTGTTTGATTTAGAGTTCCAAATACATGTATCCCTATAGGAGAAAACAGAGTGAAACCTAAAAATGAAAACGGTTACTGCAAACGAGCGGTTTAACCTAGAAGAACGAAATTTGGTGAGCCAAGTGGTTTTGGTGTACTGATCATTACCTGAAAAAATCATCAAGATTGGGTGAAAATATGTTAGCTGAGATTTCAGCCAACTCGTAGTTTTTTCGAAGCTTGGCAACCCCTTTCCATGAAAGTGATTTTCGCCACTCTCTGCTTAGGGCTACATCAACAGCAAACAAAGCATAGAGATAGAACTTGAAACTGCTTTATTGTGTCAAGTTTCAAAGAGCTAGCACAAACCGTGTTTGATTTATAGTTCCAAATACATGTATCCCTATAAGAGAAAACAGAGTAAATCCTAAAAATGAAAACGGTTACTGTAAACGAACGGTTTAAACAAGAAGAACGAAATGTGGTGAGCCAAGTGGTTTTGGTGTACTGATCATTACCTGAAAGAATCATCAAGATTGGGTGAAAAAACGTTGGCTGAGATTTCAGGCAACTCGTAGGTTTTAAAAGCTTGGCAACCCCTTTCCATGAAAGTGATTTTCGCCAGTCTCTGCTTAGGGCTACATCAACAGCAAACAAAGCATAGAGATAGAACGTGAAACTGCTTTATTGTGTCAAGTTTCAAAGAGCTAGCACAAAACGTGTTTGATTTAGAGTTCCAAATACATGCATCCCTATAGGAGAAAACACAGTGAAACCTAAAAGTCAAAACGGTTACTGCCAACGAACGGTTTAACTTAGAAGAACGAAATTTGGTGAGCCAAGTGGTTTTGGTGTACTGATCATTACCTGAAAGAATCATCAAGATTGGGTGAAAAAATGTTTGCTGAGATTTCAGGCAACTCGTAGTTTTTTGGAAGCTTGGCAACCCCTTTCCATGAAAGTGATTTTCGCCACTCTCTGTTTAGGGCTACATCAACAGCAAACAAACAATAGAGATAGAACTTGATACTGTTTTATTGTGTCAAGTTTCAAAGAGCTAGCACAAACCGTGTTTGATTTAGAGTTCCAAATACATGTATCCCTATAGGAGAAAACAGAGAAAATCCTAAAAATGAAAACGGTTACTGCAAATGAACGGTTTAAACTAGATGAACGAAATGTGGTGAGCCAAGTGGTTTTGGTGTACTGATCATTACCTGAAAAAATCATCAAGATTGGGTGAAAAAATGTTTGCTGAGATTTCAGGCAACTCGTAGGTTTTAAAAGCTTGGCAACCCCTTTCCATGAAAGTGATTTTCGCCACTTTCTACTTAGGGCTACATCAACAAGAAACAAAGGATAGAGATAGAACGTGAAACTGCTTTATTGTGTCAAGTTTCAAAGAGCTAGCAGAAACCGTTTTCGATTTAGAGTTCCAAATACATGTATCCCTATAGGAGAAAACAGAGTGAAACCTAAAAATGAAAACGGTTACTGCAAACGAACAGTTTAACCTAGAAGAACGAAATTTGGTGAGCCAAGTGGTTTTGGTGTACTGATCATTACCTGAAAGAATCATCAAGATTGGGTGAAAAAATGTTTGCTGATATTTCAGGCAACTCGTAGTTTTTTGGAAGATTGGCAACCCCTTTCCATGAAAGTGATTTTCGCCACTCTCTGTTTAGGGCTACATCAACAGCTAACAAACCATAGAGATAGAACTTGATACTGCTTTATTGTGTCAAGTTTCAAAGAGCTAGCACAAACCGTGTTTGATTTAGAGTTCCAAATACATGTATCCCTATAAGAGAAAAGAGAGTAAATCCTAAAAATGAAAACGGTTACTGTAAACGAACGGTTTAAACAAGAAGAACGAAATGTGGTGAGCCAAGTGGTTTTAGTGTACTGATCATTACCTGAAAGAATCATCAAGATTGGGTGAAAAAATGTTGGCTGGGATTTCAGGCAACTCGTAGGTTTTAAAAGCTTGGCAACCCCTTTCCATGAAAGTGATTTTCGCCAGTCTCTGCTTAGGGCTACATCAACAGCAAACAAAGCATAGAGGTAGAACGTGAAACTGCTTTATTGTGTCAAGTTTCAAAGAGCTAGCACAAAACGTGTTTGATTTAGAGTTCCAAATACATGTATCCCTATAGGAGAAAACAGAGTGAAACCTAAAAATGAAAACGGTTACTGCCAACGAACGGTTTAACCTAGAAGAACGCAATTTGGTGAGCCAAGTGGTTTTGGTGTACTGATCATTACTTGAAGGAATCATCAAGATTAGGTGAAAAAATGATGGCTGAGATTTCAGGCAACTCGCAGTTTTTTGGAAGATTGGCAACCTCTTTCCATGAAAGTGATATTCGCCAGTCTCTGCTTAGGGCTACATCAACAGCAAAATAACCATAGAGATAAAACTTGAATCTGCTTTATTGTGTCAAGTTTCAAAGAGCTAGCACAAACCTTGTTTGATTTAGAGTTTCAAATACATGTATACCTATATGAGAAAACAGAGTGAAACTTGAAAATGAAAACGGTTACTGCAAACGAACGGTTTAACCCAGAAGAACGAAACTTGGTGAGCTTAGTGGTTTTGGTGTACAGTTCATTACCTGAAAGAATCATCAAGATTGGGTGAAAAATGTTTGCTGAGATTTCAGTCAACTCGTCGTTTATTGGAAGCTTGGCAACCCCTTTCCATGAAAGTTATTTTCGCCACTCTCTGCTTAGGGCTACATCAACAGCAAACAAACCATAGAGATAGAACTTGAAACTGCTTTATTGTGTCAAGTTTCAAAGAGCTAGCACAAACCGTTTTTCATTTAGTGTTCCAAATACATGTATCCCTATAGGAGAAAACAGAGTGAAACCTAAAAATGAAAACGGTTACTGCAAACGAACGGTTTAACCTAGAAGAACGAAATTTGGTGATCCAAGTGGTTTTGGTATACTGATCATTACCTGAAAGAATCATCAAGATTGGGTGAAAAAATGTTGGCTGACATTTCAGGCAACTCGTAGTTTTTTGGAAGCTTGGCAACCCCTTTCCATCAAAGTGATTTTCGCCAGTCTCTGCTTAGGGCTACATCAACAACAAACAAACCATAGAGTTAGAACTTGAAACTTCTTTATTGTGTCAAGTTTCAAAGAGCTAGCACAAACCGTGTTTGATTTAGAATTCCAAATACATGTATCCCTATAGGAGAAAACAGAGTGAAACCTAAAAATGAAAACGGTTACTGCAAACGAACGGTTTAACCTAGAAGAACGAAATTTGGTGATCCAAGTGGTTTTGGTGTACTGATCATTACCTGAAAGAATCATCAAGATTGGGTGAAAAAATGTTGGCTGAGATTTCAGGCAACTCGTAGTTTTTTGGAAGCTTGGCAACCCCTTTCCATGAAAGTGATTTTCGCCACTCTCTGCTTAGGGCTACATCAACAGCAAACAAACCATAGAGATAGAACTTGAAACTGCTTTATTGTGTCAAGTTTCAAAGAGCTAGCACAAACCGTGTTTGATTTAGAGTTCCAAATACATGTATCCCTATAGGAGAAAACAGAGTGAAACCTAAAAATGTAAACGGTTACTGCAAACGAACGGTTTAACCTAGAAGAACGAAATTTGGTGAGCCAAGTGGTTTTGGTGTACCTATCATTACCGGAAAGAATCATCAAGATTGGGTGAAAAAATGTTTGCTGAGATTTCAGGCAACTCGTAGTTTTTTGGAAGCTTGGCAACCCCTTTCCATGAAAGTGATTTTCGCCACTCTCTGCTTAGGGCTACATCAACAGCAAACAAACCATAGAGATAGAACTTGAAACTGCTTTATTGTTTCAAGTTTCAAAGAGCTAGCACAAACCGTGTTTGATTTAGAGTTCCAAATACATGTATCCCTATAGGAGAAAACAGAGTGAAACCTAAAAATGAAAACGGTTACTGCAAACGAACGGTTAACCTAGAAGAACGAAATTTTTTGAGCCAAGTGGTTTTGGTGTACTGATCATTACCGAAAAGAATCATCAAGATTGGGTGAATAAATTTTGGCTGAGCTTTCAGGCAACTCGTAGTTTTTTGGAAGCTTGGCTACCCCTTTCCATGAAAGTGATTTTCGCCAGTCTCTCCTTAGGGCTACATCAACAGCCAACAAACCATAGAGATAGAACTTGAAACTGCTTTATTGTGTCAAGTTTCAAAGAGCTAGCACAAACCGTGTTTTATTTAGGGTTCCAAATACATGTATCCCTATTGGAGAAAACAGTGAAACCTAAAAATGAAATCGGTTACTGCAAACGAACGGTTTAACCTAGAAGAACGAAATTTGGTGAGCCAAGTGGTTTTGGTGTACTGATCATTACCTGAAAGAATCATCAAGATTGGGTGAAAAAATGTTGGCTGAGATTTCAGGCAACTCGTAGTTTTTTGGAGGCTTGGCAACCCCTTTCTATTAAAGTGATTTTCGCCAGTCTCTGCTTAGGGCTAAATCAACAAGAAACAAACCATAGAGAGAGAACTTGAAACTGCTTTATTGTGTCAAGTTTCAAAGAGCTAGCACAAACCGTGTGTGATTTAGAGTTCCAAATACATGTATCCCTATAGGAGAAAACAGAGTGAAACCTAAAAATGAAAACGGTTACTGCAAACGAACGGTTAACCTAGAAGAACGAAATTTTTTGAGCCAAGTGGTTTTGGTGTACTGATCATTACCTGAAAGAATCATCAAGATTGGGTGAAAAAATGTTGGCTGAGATTTCAGGAAACTCGTAGTTTTTTGGAAGCTTGGCAACCCCTTTCTATTAAAGTGATTTTCGCCAGTCTCTGCTTAGGGCTACATCAACAGCAAACAAAACATAGAGAGAGAACTTGAAACTGCTTTATTGTGTCATGTTTCAAAGAGCTAACACAAACCGTGTTTGATTTAGAGTTCCAAATACATGTATCCCTATAGGAGAAAACAGAGTGAAACCTAAAAATGAAAACGGTTACTGCAAACGAACAGTTTAAACTAGAAGAACGAAATATGGTGAGCCAAGTGGTTTTGGTGTACTGATCATTACCTGAAAGAATCATCAAGATTGGGTGAAAAAATGTTTGCTGAAATTTCAGGCAACTCGTTGTATTTTGGAAGCTTGGCAACCCCTTTCCATGAAAGTGATTTTCGCCAGTCTCTGCTTAGGGCTACATCAACAGCAAACAAACCATAGAGATAGAACTTGACACTGTTTTATTGTGTCAAGTTTCAAAGAGCTAGTAAAAACCCTGTTTGATTTAGAGTTTCAAATACATGTATCCCTATATGAGAAAACAGAGTGAAACCTAAAAATGAAAACGGTTACTGCAAATGAACGGTTTAACCTAGAAGAACTAAATTTTTTTAGCCAAGTGGTTTTGGTGTACTGATCATTACCTGAAAGAATCATCAAGATTGGGTCAAAAAATGTTGGCTGAGATTTCAGGCAACTAGTAGTTTTTTGGAAGCTTGGCAACCGCTTTCCATGAAAGTGATTTTCGCCAGTCTCTGCTTAGGGCTACATCAATAGCAAACAAACCATACAGAGAGAACTTGAAACTGCTTTATTGTGTCAAGTTTCAAAGAGCTAGCACAAACCATGTTTGATTTAGAGTTCCAAATACATGTATCCCTATAGGAGAAAACAGAGTGAAACCTAAAAATGAAAAGGGTTACTGCAAACGAACGGTTTAACCTAGAAGAACGAAATTTGGTGAGCCAAGTGGTTTTGGTGTACTGATCATTTCCTGAAAGAATTATCAAGGTTGGGTGAAAAAATGTTTGCTGAGATTTCAGGCAACTCGTAGTTTTTTGGAAGCTTGGCAACCCCTTTCCATCAAAGTAATTCTCGCCAGTCTCTGCTTAGGGCTACATCAACAGCAAACAAACCATAGAGATTGAACTTGAAACTGCTTTATTGTGTCAAGTTTCAAAGAGCTAGCACAAACCGTGTTTTATTTAGGGTTCCAAATACATGTATCCCTATAGGAGAAAACAGTGAAACCTAAAAATGAAATCGGTTACTGCAAACGAACGGTTTAAACTAGAAGAACGAAATTTGGTGAGCCAAGTGGTTTTGGTGTACTGATCATTACCTGAAAGAATCATCAAGATTGGGTGAAAAAATGTTGGCTGAGATTTCAGGCAACTCGTAGTTTTTTGGAGGCTTGGCAACCCCTTTCTATTAAAGTGATTTTCGCCAGTCTCTGCTTAGGGCTAAATCAACAGCAAACAAACCATAGAGAGAGAACTTGAAACTGCTTTATTGTGTCAAGTTTCAAAGAGCTAGCACAAACCGTGTTTGATTTAGAGTTCCAAATACATGTATCCCTATAGGAGAAAACAGAGTGAAACCTAAAAATGAAAAAGGTTACTGCAAACGAACAGTTTAAACTAGAAGAACGAAATATGGTGAGCCAAGTGGTTTTGGTGTACTGATCATTACCTGAAAGATTCATCAAGATTGGGTGAAAAAATGTTTGCTGCGATTTCAGGCAACTCGTAGTATTTTGGAAGCTTGGCAACCCCTTTCCATGAAAGTGATTTTCGCCAGTCTCTGCTTAGGGCTACATCAACAGCAAACAAACCATAGAGATAGAACTTGAAACTCTTTTATTGTGTCAAGTTTCAAAGAGCTAGCACAAACCCTGTTTGATTTAGAGTTTCAAATACATGTATCCCTATATGAGAAAACAGAGTGAAACCTAAAAATGAAAACGGTTACTGCAAACGAACGGTTTAACCTAGAAGAACTAAATTTTTTGAGCCAAGTGGTTTTGGTGTACTGATCATTACCTGAAAGAATCATCAAGATTGGGTGAAAAAATGTTGGCTGAGATTTCAGGCAACTCGTAGTTTTTTGGAAGCTTGGCAACCCCTTTCCATGAAAGTGATTTTCGCCAGTCTCTGCTTAAGGCTACATAAACAGCTTACAAACCATAGAGATAGAACTTGAAACTGCTTTATTGTGTCAAGTTTCAAAGAGCTAGCACAAACCGTGTTTGATTTAGAGTTCCAAATACATGTATCCCTATATTGAAAACAGAGTGAAACCTAAAAATGAAAACGGTTACTGCAAAGGAACGGTTTAACCTAGAAGAACGAAATTTGGTGAGCCAAGTGGTTTTGGTGTACTGATAATTACCGAAAAGAATCATCAAGATTGGGTGAAAAAATGTTGGCTGAGATTTCAGGCAACTCATAGTTTTTTGGAAGCTTGGCAACCCCTTTCCATGAAAGTGATTTTCGCCAGTCTCTGCTTAGGGCTACATCAACAGCAAACAAACCATAGAAATAGAACTTGAAACTGCTTTATTGTGTCAAGTTTCAAAGAGCTACCACAAACCGTGTTTGATTTAGAGTTCCAAATACATGTATCCCTATAGGAGAAAACACAGTGAAACCTAAAAATGAAAACGGTTACTGCCAACGAACGGTTTAACCTAGAAGAACAAAATTTGGTGAGCCAAGTCGTTTTGGTGTACTGATCATTACCTGAAAGAATCATCAAGATTGGGTGAAAAAATTTTGGCTGAGATTTCAGGCAACTCGTAGTTTTTTGGAAGCTTGGCAACCCCTTTCCATGAAAGTGATTTTCGCCAGTCTCTGCTTAGGGCTACATCAACAGCAAGCAAACCATAGAGATAGAACTTGAAACTGCTTTATTGTGTCAAGTTTCAAAGAGCTAGCACAAACCCTGTTTGATTTAGTGTTCCAAATACATGTATCCCTATAGGAGAAAACAGAGTGAAATCTAAAAATGAAAACGGTTACTGCAAACGAACAGTTTAACCTAGAAGAACGAAATATGGTGAGCCAAGTGGTTTTGGTGTACTGATCATTACCTGAAAGAATCATCAAGATTGGGTCAAAAAATGTTGGCTGAGATTTCAGGCAACTCGTAGTTTTTTGGAAGCTTGGCAACCGCTTTCCATGAAAGTGATTTTCGCCAGTCTCTGCTTAGGGCTACATCAATAGCAAACAAACCATACAGAGAGAACTTGAAACTGCTTTATTGTGTCAAGTTTCAAAGAGCTAGCACAAACCATGTTTGATTTAGAGTTCCAAATACGTGTATCCCTATAGGAGAAAACAGAGTGAAACCTAAAAATGAAAAGGGTTACTGCAAACGAACTGTTTAACCTAGAAGAACGAAATTTGGTGAGCCAAGTGGTTTTGGTGTACTGATCATTTCCTGAAAGAATTATCAAGATTGGGTGAAAAAACGTTGGCTGAGATTTCAGGCAACTCGTAGTTTTTTGGAAGCTTGGCAACCCCTTTCCATCAAAGTGATTCTCGCCAGTCTGCTTAGGGCTACATCAACAGCAAACAAACCATAGAGATAGAACTTGAAACTGCTTTATTGTGTCAAGTTTCAAAGAGCTAGCACAAACCGTGTTTGATTTAGAGTTCCAAATACATGTATCCCTATAGGAGAAAACAGAGTGAAACCTAAAAATGAAAACGGTTACTGCAAACGAACGGTTTAACCTAGAAGAACGAAATTTGGTGAGCCAAGTGGTTTTGGTGTACTGATCATTACCGAAAAGAATCATCAAGATTGGGTGAAAAAATGTTGGCTGGGATTTCAGGCAACTCGTAGTTTTTTGGAAGCTTGGCAACCCCTTTCCATGAAAGTGATTTACGCCAGTCTCTGCTTAGGGCTACATCAACAGCAAACAAACCATAGAGATAGAACTTGAAACTGTTTTATTGTGTAAAGTTTCAACGAGCTAGCACAAACCCTGTTTGATTTAGAGTTTCAAATACATGTATCCCTATAGGAGAAAACAGAGTGAAACCTAAAAATGAAAACGGTTACTGCCAACGAAAGGTTTAACCTAGAAGAACGAAATTTGGTGTGCCTAGTGGTTTTGGTGTACTGATCATTACCTGAAAGAAACATCAAGATTGGGTGAAAAAATGTTTGCTGAGATTACAGGCACCTCGTAGTTTTTTGGAAGCTTGGCAACCCCTTTCCATGAATGTGATTTTCGCCAGTCTCTGCTTAGGGCTACATCAACAGCAAACAAACCATAGAGATAGAAGTTGAAACTGCTTTATTGTGTGAAGTTTCAAAGAGCTAGCACAAACCGTGTTGGATTTAGAGTTCCAAATACATTTATCCCTATAGTAGAAAACAGAGTGAAACCTAAAAATGAAAACGGTTACTGCAAACGAACGGTTTAAACTATAAGAACGAAACTTGGTGAGCCTAGTGGTTTTGGTGTACTGATCCTTACCTGAAAGAATCATCAAGTTTGGGTCAAAAAATGTTTGCTGAGATTTCAGGCAACTCTTAGTTTTTTGGAAGCTTGGCAACCCATTTAAATCAAAGTGATTTTCTTCAGTCTCTGCTTAGGGCTACATCAACAGCAAACAAACCATAGAGAGAGAACTTGAAACTGCTTTATTGTGTCCAGTTTCAAAGAGGTAGCACAATCAGTGTTTGATTTAGAGTTCCAAATACATGTATCCCTATAGGAGAAAACAGAGTGAAACCTAAAAATGAAAACGGTTACTGCAATCGAACGGTTTAACCTAGAAGAACGAAACTTGGTGAGCCTTGTGGTTTTGGTGTACTGATCATTACCTGAAAGAATCATCAAGATTGGGTGAAAAAATGTTTGCTGAGATTTCAGGCAACTCGTAGTTTTTTTGAAGCTTGGCAACCCTTTTCCATGAAAGTGATTTTCGCCAGTCTCTGCTTAGGGCTACATCAACAGCAAAGAAACCATAGAGATAGAACTTAAAACTGCTTTATTGTGTCAAGTTTCAAAGAGCTAGCACAAACTGTGTTTGATTTAGGGTTCCAAATACATGTATCCCTATAGGAGAAAACAGTGAAACCTACGAATGTAATCGGTTACTGCAAACGAACTGTTTAACCTAGAAGAACGAAATTTGGTGAGCCAAGTGGTTTTGGTGTACTGATCATTACCTGAAAGAATCACCAAGATTGGGTGAAAAAATGTTTGCTGAGATTTCAGGCAACTCGTAGTTTTTTGGAAGCTTGGCAACCCCTTTCCCTGAAAGTGATTTTCGCCAGTCTCTGCTTAGGGCTACATCAACAGCAAACAAACCATAGAGATAGAACTTGAAACTGCTTTATTGTGTCAAGTTTCAAAGAGCTAGCACAATCCCTGTTTGATTTAGAGTTCCAAATACATGTATCCCTGAATGAGAAAACAGAGTGAAACCTAAAAATGAAAACGGTTACTGCCAAACGAACGGTTTAAACTAGAAGAACGAAATTTGGTGAGCCCAGTGGTTTTGGTGTACTGATCATTATCTGAAAGAATCATCAAGATTGGGTGAAAAAATGTGTGCTGAAATTTCAGGCAACTCTTAGTTTTTTGGAAGCTTGGCAACCCCTTTAAATCAAAGTGATTTTCGTCAGTCTCTGCTTAGGGCTACATCAACAGCAAACAAACCATAAAGAGAGAACTTGAAACTGCTTTATTGTGTCCAGTTTCAAAGATGTAGCACAATCCGTGTTTGATTTAGAGTTCCAAATACATGTATCCCTATAGGAGAAAACAGAGTGAAACCTAAAAATGAAAACGGTTACTGCAATCGAACGGTTTAACCTAGAAGAACGAAACTTGGTGAGCCTAGTGGTTTTGGTGTACTGATCATTTCCTGAAAGAATCATCAATATTGGGTGAAAAAATGTTTGCTGAGATTTCAGGCAACTCGTAGTTTTTTGGAAGCTTGGCAACCCCTTTCCATTAAAGTGATTTTCGCCAGTCTCTGCTTAGGGCTACATCAACAGCAAACAAACCATAGAGGTAGAACTTGAAACTGTTTTATTGTGTAAAGTTTCAAAGAGCTAGCACAAACCCTGTTTGATTTAGAGTTTCAAATACATGTATCCCTATAGGAGAAAACAGAGTGAAACCTAAAAATGAAAACGGTTACTTCAAATGAACGGTTTAACCTAGAAGAACGAAATTTGGTGAGCAAGTGGTTTTTGGTGTACTGATCATTACCTGAAAGAATCATCAAGATTGGGTGAAAAAATGTTGGCTGAGATTTCAGGCAACTCGTAGTTATTTGGATGCTTGGCAACCCCTTTCCATGAGAGTGAATTTCGCCAGTCTCTGCTTAGGGCTACATCAACAGCAAACAAACCATAGAGATAGAACTTGAAACTGCTTTATTGTGTCAAGTGTCAAAGAGCTAGCACAAACCGTGTTTCATTTAGAGTTCCAAATACATGTATCCTATAGGAGAAAACAGAGTGAAACCTAAAAAATGAAAACGGTTACTGCAAACGAACGGTTTAACCTAGAAGAACGAAATTTGGTGAGCCTTGTGGTTTTGGTGTACTGATCATTACCGAAAAGAATCATCAAGATTGGGTGAAAAAAATCTTGGCTGAGATTTCAGGCAACTCGTAGTTTTTTGGAAGCTTGGCAAACCCTTTCCATGAAAGTGATTTTCGCCAGTCTCTGCTTAGGGCTACATCAACAGCAAACAAACCATAGAGATAGAACTTGAAACTGCTTTATTGTGTCAAGTTTCGAAGAGCTAGCACAAACCGTGTTTGATTTAGAGTTCCAAATGCATGTATCCCTATAGGAGAAAACAGAGTGAAACCTAAAAATGAAAACGGTTACTGCAAACGAACAGTTTAACCTAGAAGAACGAAATTTGGTGAGCCAAGTGGTTGTGGTGTACTGATCATTACCTGAAAGAATCATCAAGATTGGGTGAAAAAATGTTGGCTGAGATTTCAGGCAACTCGTAGTTTTTTGGAAGCTTGGCAACCCCAATCCATAAAAGTAATTTTCGCCAGTCTCTGCTTAGGGCTACATCAACAGCAAACAATCCATAGAGATAGAACTTGAAACTGCTTTATTGTGTCAAGTTTCAAAGAGCTAGCACAAACCGTGTTTGATTTAGAGTTCCAAATACATGTATCCCTATAGGAGAAAACAGAGTGAAACCTAAAAATGAAAATGGTTACTGCAAACGAACAGTTTAACCTAGAAGAACAAAACATGGTGAGCCAAGTGGTTTTGGTGTACTGATCCTTACCTGAAAGAATCATCAAGATTGGGTGAAAAAATGTTTGCTGAGATTACAGGCAACTCGTAGTTTTTTGGAAGCTTGGCAACACCTTTCCATGAATGTGATTTTTGCCAGTCTCTGCTTAGGGATACATCAACAGCAAACAAACCATAGAGATAGAACTTGAAACTGCTTTATTGTGTCAAGTTTTCAAAGAGCTAGCACAAACAGTGTTTGATTTAGAGTTCCAAATACATGTATCCCTATAGGAGAAAACAGAGTGAAACCTAAAAATGAAAACGGTTACTGCAAACGAACGGTTTAACCTAGAAGAACGAAATTTAATGAGCCAAGTGGTTTTGGTATACTGATCATTACCTGAAAGAATCTTCAAGATTGGTTGAAAATATTTTTGCTGAGATTTCAGGCAACACGTAGTTATTTGGAAGCTTGCAACACCTTTAAATAAAAGTGATTTTCGCCAGTCTATGCTTAGGGCTACATCAACAGCAAACAACCATAGAGATAGAACTTGAAACTGCTTTATTGTGTCAAGTCTCAAAGAGCTAGCACAAACCGTGTTTTATTTAAAGTTCAAAATACATGTATCCCTATAGAAGAAAACAGAGTGAAACCTAAAAATGAAAACGGTTACTGCAAACGAACGGTTTAACCTAGAAGAACGAAATTTAATGAGCCAAGTGGTTTTGGTATACTGATCATTACCTGAAAGAATCATCAAGATTGGGTGAAAAAATGTTTGCTGAGATTTCAGGCAACACGTAGTTTTTTGGAAGCTTGGAAACCCCTTTCCATGAAAGTGATTTTCGCCAGTCTCTGCTTAGGGCTACATCAAGAAGAAAAAAACCATAGAGATAGAACTTGAAACTCCTTTATTGTGTCAAGTTTCAAAGAACTAGCACAAACCCTGTTTGATTTAGAGTTCCAAATACATGTATACCTATAGAAGAAAACAGAGTGAAACCTAAAAATGAAAACGGTTACTGCAAAAGAACGGTTTAACCTAGAAGAACAAAACATGGTGAGACTAGTGGTTTTGGTGTACTGATCATTACCTGAAAGAATCACCAAGATTGGGTGAGAAAATGTTTGCTGAGATTTCAGGCAACTCGTAATTTTTTGGAAGATTGGAAACCCCTTTCAATGAAAGTGATTTTCGCCAGTCGCTGCTTAGGGCTACATCAACAGCAAACAAACCATAGAGATAGAACTTGAAACTGCTTTATTGTGTCAAGTTTCAAAGAGCTAGCACAAACCGTGTTTGATTTACAGTTCCAAATACATGTATCCCTATAGGAGAAAACAGAGTGAAACCTAAAAATGAAAACTGTTACTGCAAACGAACGGTTTAACCTAGAATAACGAAATTGGGTGAGCCAAGTGGTTTTGGTGTTCTGATCATTACCTGAAAGAATCATCAAAATTGGGTGAAAAAATGTTTGCTGAGATTTCAGGCAACTCCTAGTTTTTTGGAAGCTTGGCAACCCCTTTCCATGAAAGTGATTTTCGCCAGTCTCTTCTTATGGCTACATAAACAGCAAACAAACCATAGAGATAGAACTTGAAGCTGCTTTATTGTGTCAAGTTTCAAAGAGCTAGCACAAACCGTGTTTCATTTAGAGTTCCAAATACATGTATCCCTATAGGAGAAAACAGAGTGAAACCTAAAAATGAAAACGGTTACTGCAAACGAACGGTTTAACCTAGAAGAACGAAATTTGGTGAGACAAGTGGTTTTGGTGTACTGATAATTACCTGAAAGAATCATCAAGATTGGTTGAAAAAATGTTTGCTGAGATTTCAGGCAACTCATAATTTTTTGGAAGCTTGGCAACCCCTTTCCATGAAAGTGATTTTCGCCAGTATCTGCTTAGGGCTACATCAACAGCAAACGAACCATAGTGAAAGAACTTGAAACTTCTTTATTGTGTCACGTTTCAAAGAGCTAGCACAAACCGTGTTTCATTTAGGGTTCCAAATACATGTATCCGTATAAGAGAAAACAGAGTGCAACCTAAAAATGAAAACGGTTACTGCAAACGAACGGTTTAACCTAGAAGAACGAAATTTGGTGAGCCAAGTGGTTTTGGTGTTCTGATCATTACCTGAAAGAATCATCAAAATTGGGTGAAAAAATGTTTGCTGAGATTTCAGGCAACTCGAACTTTTTTAGAAGCTTGGCAACCCCTTTCCATGAAAGTGATTTTCGCCAGTCTCTGCTTATGGCTACATAAACAGCAAACAAACTATAGAGATAGAACTTGAAACTGCTTTATTGTGTCAAGTTTCAAAGAGCTAGCACAAACCGTGTTTGATTTAGAGTTCCAAATACATGTATCCCTATAGGAGAAAGCAGAGTGAAACCTAAAAATGAAAACGGTTACTGCAATCGAACGGTTTAACCTAGAAGAACGAAATTTGGTGAGCCAAGTGGTTTTGGTGTACTCATCATTACCTGAAAGAATCATCAAGATTAGGTGAAAAAATGTTGGCTGAGATTTCAGGCAACTGGTAGTTTTTTGGAAGCTTGGCAACCCCTTTCCATGAAAGTGATTTTCGCCAGTCTCTTCTTAGGGCTACATCAACAACGAACAAACATTAGAGATAGAACTTGAAACTGCTTTATTGTGTCCAGTTTCAAAGAGCTAGCACAAACTGTGTTTGATTTAGAGTTCCAAATACATGTATCCCTATAGGAGAAAACAGAGTGAAACCTAAAAATGAAAACGGTTACTGCAAACGAACGGTTTAACCTAGAATTACGAAACTTGGTGAGCCTAGTGGTTTTTGTGTACTGATCATTTCCTGAAAAAATCATCAAGATTGGGTGAAAAAATGTTTGCTGAGATTTCAGGCAACTCGTAGTTTTTTGGAAGCTTGGCAACCCCTTTCCAAGAAAGTGATTTTCGCCAGTCTCTGCTTAGGGCTACATCAACAGCAAACAAACCATAGAGATAGAACTTGAAACTGCTTTATTATGTCAAGTTTCAAAGAGCTGGCACAAACCGTGTTTGATTTAGAGTTCCAAATACATGTATCCCTAGAGGAGAAATCAGAGTGAAACCTAAAAATGAAAACGGTTACTGCAAACCAACGGTTTAACCTAGAAGAACGAAATTGGGTGAGCCAAGTGGTTTTGGTGTACTCATAATTACCTGAAAGAATCATCAAGATTGAGTGAAAAAATGTGTGCTGAGATTTCAGGCAACTCGTAGTTTTTTGGAAGCTTGGCAACCCCTTTCCATGAAAGTGATTTTCGCCAGTCTCTGCTTAGGGCTACATCAACAGCAAACAAACCATAGAGATAGAACTTGAAACTGCTTTATTGTGTCAAGTTTCAAAGAGCTAGCACAAACCGTGTTTGATTTAGAGTTCCAAATACACCTATCCCTATAAGAGAAAACAGAGTGAAACCTAAAAATGAAAACGGTTACTGCCAACGAACGATTTAACCTAGAAGAACGAAATTTGGTGAGCCAAGTGGTTTTGGTGTACTGATCATTACCTTAAGTAATCATCAAGATTGGGTGAAAAATGTTTGCTGAGATTTCAGGCAACTCGTAGTTTTCTGGAAGATTGGCAACCCCTTTCCATCAAAATGATTTTCGCCAGTCTCTGCTTAGGGCTACATCAACAGCAAACAAGCCATAGAGATAGAACTTGAATCTGCTTTATTGTGTCAAGGTGCAAAGAGCTAGCACAAACCGTGTTTGATTTATAGTTCCAAATACATTTTTTTCTATAGGAAAAAACAGAGTGAAACCTAAAAATGAAAACGGTTACTGCAAATGAACGGTTTATCCTAGAAAAACGAAATTGGGTGAGCCAAGTGGTTTTGGTGTACTGATCATTACCTGAAAGAATCATCAAGATTGGGTGAAGAAATGTTTGCTGAGATTTCAGGCAACTCCTAGTTTTTTGGAAGCTTGGCAACCCCTTTCCATGAAAGTGATTTTCGCCAGTCTCTTCTTATGGCTACATAAACAGCAAACAAACCATAGAGATAGAACTTGAAACTGCTTTATTGTGTCAAGTTTCAAAAAGCTAGCACAAACCGTGTTTGATTTAGAGTTCCAAATACATGTATCCCTATAGGAGAAAGCAGAGTGAAACCTAAAAATGAAAACGGTTACTGCAAAAGAACGGTTTAACCTAGAAGAACGAAATTTGGTGAGCCAAGTGGTTTTTGTGTACTCATCATTACCTGAAAGAATCATCAAGATTAGGTGAAAAAATGTTGGCTGAGATTTCAGGCAACTGGTAGTTTTTTGGAAGCTTGGCAATCCCTTTCCATGAAAGTGATTTTCGCCAGTCTCTTCTTAGGGCTACATAAACAGCAAACAAACCATAGAGATAAAACTTGAAGCTGCTTTATTGTGTCAAGTTTCAAAGAGCTAGCACAAACCGTGTTTAATTTAGAGTTCCAAATACATGTATCCCTATAGGAGAAAACAGAGTGAAACCTAAAAATGAAAACGGTTACTGCAAACGAACGGTTTAACCTAGAATTACGAAACTTGTGAGCCTAGTTTTTTTTGTGTACTGATCATTACCTGAAAAAATCATCAAGATTGGGTGAAAAAATGTTTGCTGAGATTTCAGGCAACTCGTAGTTTTTTGGAAGCTTGGCAACCCCTTTCCAAGAAAGTGATTTTCGCCAGTCTCTGCTTAGGGCTAGATCAACAGCAAACAAACAATAGAAATAGAACTTGAAACTGCTTTATTGTGACAAGTTTCAAAGAGCTAGCACAAACCGTGTTTGATTTAGAATTCCAAATACATGTATCCCTAGAGGAGAAAACAGAGTGAAACCTAAAAATGAAAATGGTTACTGCAAAAGAACGGTTTAACCTAGAAGAATGAAATTGGGTGAGCCAAGTGGTTTTGGTGTACTCATCATTACCTGAAAGAATCATCAATATTGAGTGAAAAAATGTGTGCTGAGATTTCAGGCAACTCGTAGTTTTTTTGGAAGCTTGGCAACCCCTTTCCATGAAAGTGATTTTCGCCAGTCTGTGCTTAGGGCTACATCAACAGCATACAAACCATAGAGATAGAACTTGAAACTGCTTTATTGTGTCAAGTTTCAAAGAGCTAGCACAAACCGTGTTTGATTTAGAGTTCCAAATACATGTATCCCTATAGGAGAAAGCAGAGTGAAACCTAAAAATGAAAACGGTTACTTCAAACGAACGGTTTAACCTAGAAGAACGAAATTTGTTGATCCAAGTGGTTTTGGTGTACTGATCATTACCTGAAAGAATCATCAAGATTGGGTGAAAAAATGTTGGCTGAGATTTCAGGCAACTCGTAGTTTTTTGGAAGCTTGGCAACCCCTTTCAATGAAAGTGATTTTCGCCAGTCTCTGCTTAGGGCTACATCAACAGGAAACAAACCATAGAGATAGAACTTGAAACTGCTTTATTGTGTCATGTTTCAAAGAGCTAGCACAAACCGTGTTTGATTTAAAGTTCCAAATACATGTATCCCTATAGGAGAAAGCAGAGTGAAACCTAAAAATGAAAACGGTTACTTCAAACGAACGGTTTAACCTAGAAGAACGAAACTTGGTGAGCCTAGTGGTTTTGGTGTACTGATCATTACCTGAAAGAATCATCAAGATTGGGTGAAAAAATGTTGGCTGAGATTTCAGGCAACTCGTAGTTTTTTGGAAGCTTGTCAACCCCTTTCCATTAAAGTGATTTTCGCCATCTCTCCTTAGGGCTACATCAACACCAAACAAACCATACAGATACAACACGAAACTGCATTATTGTGTCAAGTTTCAAAGAGCCAGCACAAACCGTGTTTTATTTAGAGTTCCAAATACATGTATCCCTATAGGAGAAAACAGAGTGAAACCTAAAAATGAAAACGGTTACTGCAAACGAACGGTTTAACCTAGAAGTACGAAATTTGGTGAGCCAAGTGGTTTTGGTGTACTGATCATTACCTGAAAGAATCATCAAGATTGGGTGAAAGAATGTTGGCTGAGATTTCCGACAACTCGTAGTTTTTTAAAAGCTTGGCAAGCCCTTTCCATGAAAGTGATTTTCTCCAGTCTCTGCTTAGTGCTACATCAAGAGCAAACAAACCATAGAGTTAGAACTTGAAACTGCTTTACTGTGTCAAGTTTCAAAGAGGTAGCACAAACCGTGTTTGATTTAGAGTTCCAAATACATGTATCTCTATAGGAGAAAACAGAGTGAAACCTAAAAATGAAAACGGTTACTGCCAACGAACGGTTTAACTTAGAAAACGAAATTTTGTGAGCTAAGTGGTTTTGGTGTACTGATCATTATCTGAAAGAATCATCATGATTGGGTGAAAGAATGTTGGCTGTGATTTCCGGCAACTCGTAGTTTTTTGGAAGCTTGGCAAGCCCTTTCCATGAAAGTGATTTTCTCTAGTCTCTGCTTATGGCTACAGAAACAGCAAACAAACCATAGAGATAGAACTTGAAACTGCTTTATTGTGTCATGTTTCAAAGAGCTAGCACAAACCGTGTTTGATTTAGAGTTCCAAATACATGTATCTCTATAGGAGAAAACAGAGTGAAACCTAAAAATGAAAACGTTTTCTGCAAACGAACGGTTTAACCTAGAAGAACGAAATTTGGTGAGCCAAGTGGTTTTGGTGTACTGATCATTACCTGAAAGAATCATCAAGATTGGGTGAAAAAATGTTGGCTGAGATTTCAGGCAACTCGTAGTTTTTTGGAAGCTTGGCAACCCCTTTCCATGAAAGTGATTTTCGGCAGTCTCTGCTTAGGGCTACATCAACAGCAAACAAACCATAGAGATAGAACTTGAAACTGCTTTATTGTATCAAGTTTCAAAGAGCTAGCACAAACGGTGTTTTATTTAGAGTTCCAAATATATGTATCCCTATAGGAGAAAACAGAGTGAAACCTAAAAATGAAAACGGTTACTGCAAACGAAAGGTTTAACCTAGAAGAACGAAATTTGGTGAGCCAAGTGGTTTTAGTGTACTGAATATTACCTGAAAGAATCATCAAGATTGGGTGAAAAAATGTTGGCTGAGATTTCAGGCAACTCGTAGTTCTTTGGAAGCTTGGCAACCCCTTTCCATGAAAGTGATTTTCGCCAGTCTCTGCTTATGGCTACAGAAACAGCAAACAACCCATAGAGATAGAACTTGAACCTGCTTTATTGTGTCAAGTTTCAAAGAGCTAGCACAAACCGTGTTTGATTTAGAGTTCCAAATACATGTATCTCTATAGGAGAAAACAGAGTGAAAACTAAAAATGAAAACGGTTACTGCAAACGAACTGTTTAACCTAAAAGAACGAAACTTGGTGAGCCTAGTGGTTTTGGTATACTGATCCTTACCTGAAAGAATTATCAAGATTGGGTGAATAAATGTTTGGTGAGATTTCAGGCAACTCGTAGTTTTTTGGAAGCTTGGCAACCCCTTTCCATGAAAGTGATTATCGCCAGTCTCTGCTTAGGGCTACATCAACAGCAAACAAACCATAGAGATAGACCTGGAAACTGCTTTATTGTGTCGAGTTTTAAGAGCTAGCAAAAACCGTGTTTTATTTAGTGTTCCAAATACATGTATCTCTATAGGAGAAAACAGAGTGAAACCTAAAAATGAAAACGGTTTCTGCAAACGAACGGTTTAACCTAGAAGAACAAAATTTGGTGAGCCAAGTGGTTTTGGTGTACTGATCATTACCTGAAAGAATCATCAAGATTGGGTGAAAAAATGTTGGCTGAGATTTCAGGCAACTCGTAGTTTTTTGGAAGCTTGGCAACCCCTTTCCATGAAAGTGATTTTCGCCAGTCTCTGCTTAGGGCTACATCAAGAGAAAACAACCCAAAGAGGTAGAACTTGAAACTGCTTTAATATGTCAAGTTTCAAAGAGCTAGCACAAACCGTGTTTGATTTAGAGTTCCAAATACATGTATCCCTATAGGAGAAAACAGAGTGAAACCTAAAAATGAAAACGGTTACTGCAAACGAACGGTTTAACCTAGAAGAACGAAATTTGGTGAGTCAAGTGGTTTTGGTGTACTGATAATTACCTGAAAGAATCATCAAGATTGGGTGAAAAAATGTTTGCTGAGATTTCAGGCAACTCGTAGTTTTTTGGAAGCTTGGCAACCCCTTTCCATGAAAGTGATTTTCGCCAGTCTCTGCTTAGGGTTACATCAACAGCAAACAAACCATAGAGTTAGAACTTGAAACTGCTTTATTGTGTCAAGGTTCAAAGAGCTAGCACAAACCTTGTTTGATTTAGAGTTCCAAATACATGTATCCCTATAGGAGAAAACAGAGTGAAACCTAAAAATGAAAATGGTTACTGCAAACGAACTGTTTAACCTAAAAGAACGAAACTTGGTGAGCCTAGTGGTTTTGGTGTACTGATCCTTACCTGAAAGAATCATCAAGATTGGGTGGAAAAATGTTTGCTGAGATTTCAGGAAACTCGTAGTTTTTTGGAAGCTTGGCAACCCCTTTCCATGAAAGTGATTTTCGCCAGTCTCTGCTTAGGACTACATCAACAGCAAACAAACCATAGAGATAGACCTGGAAACTGCTTTATTGTGTCAAGTTTCAAAGAGCTAGCACAAACCGTGTTGGATTTAGATTTCCAAATACATGTATCCCTATAGGAGAAAACAGAGTGAAACCTAAAAATGAAAACGGTTACTGCAAACGAACGGTTTAACCTAGAAGAACGAAATTTGGTGAGTCAAGTGGTTTTGGTGTACTGATCATTACCTGAAAGAATCATCAAGATTGGGTGAAAAAATGTTTGCTGAGATTTCAGGCAACTCGTAGTTTTTGGAAGCTTGGCAACCCCTTTCAATGAAAGTGATTTTCGCCAGTCTCTGCTTAGGGCTACATCAACAGCAAACAAACCATAGAGATAGAATATGAAACTGCTTTATTGTGTCAAGTTTCAAAGAGCTAGCACAAACCGGGTTTGATTTAGAGCTCTAAATACATGTATCCCTATAGTAGAAAACAGAGTGAAACCTAAAAATGAAAGCGGTTACTGCAAACGAACGGTTTAACCTAGAAGAACGAAATTTGGTGAGCCAAGTGGATTTGGTGTACTGATAATAACCTGAAAAAATCATCAAGATTGGGTGAAAAAATGTTGGCTGAGATTTCAGGCAACTCGTAGTTTTTTGGAAGCTTGGCAGCCCCTTTCCATCAAAGTGATTTTCGCCAGTCTCTGCTTACAACTACATCAACAGCAAACAAACCATAGAGAGAGAACTTGAAACTGCTTTATTGTGTCAAGTTTCAAGGAGATAGCACAATCCGTGTTTGATTTAGAGTTCCAAATACATGTATCCCTATAGGAGAAAACAGAGTGAAACCTAAAAATGAAAACGGTTACTGCAAACGAACGGTTTAACCTAAAAGAACCAAACTTGGTGAGCCAAGTGGTTTTGCTGTACTGATCATTACCTGAAAGAATCATCAGGATTGGGTGAAAAAATGTTGGCTGAGATTTCAGGCAACTCGTAGTTTTTTGGAAGCTTGGCAACCTCTTTCCATGAATGTGATTTTCGCCAGTCTCTTTTTGGCTACATCAACAGCAAACAAACCATAGAGATAGAACTTGAAACTGCTTTATTGTGTCAAGTTGAAAAGAACTAGCACAAACCGAGTTTGATTTAGAGTTTCAAATACATGTATCCCTATAGGAGCAGACAGAGTGAAACCTAAAAATAAAAACGGTTACAGCAAACGAACGGTTTAACCTAGAAGAACGAAATTTGGTGGGCAAAGTGGTTCTGTTGTACTGATAATTACCTGAAAGAATCATCAAGATTGGGTCAAAAAATGTTTGCTGAGATTTCAGGCAACTCGTAGTTTTTTGGAAGCTTGGCAACCCCTTTCCATGAAAGTGATTATCGCCAGTCTCTGCTTAGGGCTACATCAACAGCAAACAAACCATAGAGATAGACCTGGAAACTGCTTTACTGTGTCGAGTTTTAAGAGCTAGCAAAAACCGTGTTTTATTTAGTGTTCCAAATACATGTATCTCTATAGGAGAAAACAGAGTGAAACCTAAAAATGAAAACGGTTTCTGCAAACGAACGGTTTAACCTAGAAGAACAAAATTTGGTGAGCCAAGTGGTTTTGGTTTACTGATCATTACCTGAAAGAATCATCAAGATTGGGTGAAAAAATGTTGGCTGAGATTTCAGGCAACTCGTAGTTTTTTGGAAGCTTGGCAACCCCTTTCCATGAAAGTGATTTTCGCCAGTCTCTGCTTAGGGCTACATCAAGAGAAAACAACCCATAGAGGTAGAACTTGAAACTGCTTTAATATGTCAAGTTTCAAAGAGCTAGCACAAACCGTGTTTGATTTAGAGTTCCAAATACATGTATCCCTATAGGAGAAAACAGAGTGAAACCTAAAAATGAAAACGGTTACTGCAAACGAATGGTTTAACCTAGAAGAACGAAATTTGGTGAGTCAAGTGGTTTTGGTGTACTGATCATTACCTGAAAGAATCATCAAGATTGGGTGAAAAAATGTTTGCTGAGATTTCAGGCAACTCGTAGTTTTTTGGAAGCTTGGCAACCCCTTTCCATGAAAGTGATTTTCGCCAGTCTCTGCTTAGGGTTACATCAACAGCAAACAAACCATAGAGTTAGAACTTGAAACTGCTTTATTGTGTCAAGGTTCAAAGAGCTAGCACAAACCTTGTTTGATTTAGAGTTCCAAATACATGTATCCCTATAGGAGAAAACAGAGTGAAACCTAAAAATGAAAATGGTTACTGCAAACGAACTGTTTAACCTAAAAGAACGAAACTTGGTGAGCCTAGTGGTTTTGGTGTACTGATCCTTACCTGAAAGAATCATCAAGATTGGGTGGAAAAATGTTTGCTGAGATTTCAGGAAACTCGTAGTTTTTGGAAGCTTGGCAACCCCTTTCCATGAAAGTGATTTTCGCCAGTCTCTGCTTAGGGCTACATCAACAGCAAACAAACCATAGAGATAGACCTGGAAACTGCTTTATTGTGTCAAGTTTCAAAGAGCTAGCAAAAACCGTGTTTGATTTAGAGTTCCAAATACATGTATCTCTATAGGAGAAAACAGAGTGAAAACTAAAAATGAAAACGGTTTCTGCAAACGAACGGTTTAACCTAGAAGAACGAAATTTGGTGAGCCAAGTGGTTTTGGTGTACTGATCATTACCTGAAAGAATCATCAAATTGGGTGAAAAAATGTTGGCTGAGATTTCAGGCAACACGTAGTTTTTTGGAAGCTTGGCAACCCCTTTCCATGAAAGTGATTTTCGCCAGTCTCTGCTTAGGGCTACATAAAGAGAAAAGAACCCATAGAGATAGAACTTGAAACTGCTTTATTGTGTCAAGTTTCAAAGAGCTAGCACAAACCGTGTTGGATTTAGATTTCCAAATACATGTATCCCTATAGGAGAAAACAGAGTGAAACCTAAAAATGAAAAACGGTTACTGCAAACGAACGGTTTAACCTAGAAGAACGAAATTTGGTGAGTCAAGTGGTTTTGGTGTACTGATCATTACCTGAAAGAATCATCAAGATTGGGTGAAAAAATGTTTGCTGAGATTTCAGGCAACTCGTAGTTTTTGGAAGCTTGGCAACCCCTTTCAATGAAAGTGATTTTCGCCAGTCTCTGCTTAGGGCTACATCAACAGCAAACAAACCATAGAGATAGAATATGAAACTGCTTTATTGTGTCAAGTTTCAAAGAGCTAGCACAAACCGGGTTTGATTTAGAGCTCTAAATACATGTATCCCTATAGTAGAAAACAGAGTGAAACCTAAAAATGAAAGCGGTTACTGCAAACGAACGGTTTAACCTAGAAGAACGAAATTTGTGAGCCAAGTGGATTTGGTGTACTGATAATAACCTGAAAAAATCATCAAGATTGGTGAAAAAATGTTGGCTGAGATTTCAGGCAACTTGTAGTTTTTGGAAGCTTGGCAACCCCTTTCAATGAAAGTGATTTCGCCAGTCTCTGCTTAGGGCTACATCAACAGCAAACAAACCATAGAGATAGAATATGAAACTGCTTTATTGTGTCAAGTTTCAAAGAGCTAGCACAAACCGGGTTTGATTTAGAGCTCTAAATACATGTATCCCTATAGTAGAAAACAGAGTGAAACCTAAAAATGAAAGCGGTTACTGCAAACGAACGGTTTAACCTAGAAGAACGAAATTTGGTGAGCCAAGTGGATTTGGTGTACTGATAATAACCTGAAAAAATCATCAAGATTGGGTGAAAAAATGTTGGCTGAGATTTCAGGCAACTCGTAGTTTTTTGGAAGCTTGGCAGCCCCTTTCCATCAAAGTGATTTTCGCCAGTCTCTGCTTACAACTACATCAACAGCAAACAAACCATAGAGAGAGAACTTGAAACTGCTTTATTGTGTCAAGTTTCAAGGAGATAGCACAATCCGTGTTTGATTTAGAGTTCCAAATACATGTATCCCTATAGGAGAAAACAGAGTGAAACCTAAAAATGAAAACGGTTACTGCAAACGAACGGTTTAACCTAAAAGAACCAAACTTGGTGAGCCAAGTGGTTTTGCTGTACTGATCATTACCTGAAAGAATCATCAGGATTGGGTGAAAAAATGTTGGCTGAGATTTCAGGCAACTCGTAGTTTTTTGGAAGCTTGGCAACCTCTTTCCATGAATGTGATTTTCGCCAGTCTCTTTTTGGCTACATCAACAGCAAACAAACCATAGAGATAGAACTTGAAACTGCTTTATTGTGTCAAGTTGAAAAGAACTAGCACAAACCGAGTTTGATTTAGAGTTTCAAATACATGTATCCCTATAGGAGCAGACAGAGTGAAACCTAAAAATAAAAACGGTTACAGCAAACGAACGGTTTAACCTAGAAGAACGAAATTTGGTGGGCAAAGTGGTTCTGTTGTACTGATAATTACCTGAAAGAATCATCAAGATTGGGTCAAAAAATGTTTGCTGAGATTTCAGGCAACTCGTAGTTTTTTGGAAGCTTGGCAACCCCTTTCCATGAAAGTGATTATCGCCAGTCTCTGCTTAGGGCTACATCAACAGCAAACAAACCATAGAGATAGACCTGGAAACTGCTTTATTGTGTCGAGTTTTAAGAGCTAGCAAAAACCGTGTTTTATTTAGTGTTCCAAATACATGTATCTCTATAGGAGAAAACAGAGTGAAACCTAAAAATGAAAACGGTTTCTGCAAACGAACGGTTTAACCTAGAAGAACAAAATTTGGTGAGCCAAGTGGTTTTGGTTTACTGATCATTACCTGAAAGAATCATCAAGATTGGGTGAAAAAATGTTGGCTGAGATTTCAGGCAACTCGTAGTTTTTTGGAAGCTTGGCAACCCCTTTCCATGAAAGTGATTTTCGCCAGTCTCTGCTTAGGGCTACATCAAGAGAAAACAACCCATAGAGGTAGAACTTGAAACTGCTTTAATATGTCAAGTTTCAAAGAGCTAGCACAAACCGTGTTTGATTTAGAGTTCCAAATACATGTATCCCTATAGGAGAAAACAGAGTGAAACCTAAAAATGAAAACGGTTACTGCAAACGAACGGTTTAACCTAGAAGAACGAAATTTGGTGAGTCAAGTGGTTTTGGTGTACTGATCATTACCTGAAAGAATCATCAAGATTGGGTGAAAAAATGTTTGCTGAGATTTCAGGCAACTCGTAGTTTTTTGGAAGCTTGGCAACCCCTTTCCATGAAAGTGATTTTCGCCAGTCTCTGCTTAGGGTTACATCAACAGCAAACAAACCATAGAGTTAGAACTTGAAACTGCTTTATTGTGTCAAGGTTCAAAGAGCTAGCACAAACCTTGTTTGATTTAGAGTTCCAAATACATGTATCCCTATAGGAGAAAACAGAGTGAAACCTAAAAATGAAAATGGTTACTGCAAACGAACTGTTTAACCTAAAAGAACGAAACTTGGTGAGCCTAGTGGTTTTGGTGTACTGATCCTTACCTGAAAGAATCATCAAGATTGGGTGGAAAAATGTTTGCTGAGATTTCAGGAAACTCGTAGTTTTTTGGAAGCTTGGCAACCCCTTTCCATGAAAGTGATTTTCGCCAGTCTCTGCTTAGGGCTACATCAACAGCAAACAAACCATAGAGATAGACCTGGAAACTGCTTTATTGTGTCAAGTTTCAAAGAGCTAGCAAAAACCGTGTTTGATTTAGAGTTCCAAATACATGTATCTCTATAGGAGAAAACAGAGTGAAAACTAAAAATGAAAACGGTTTCTGCAAACGAACGGTTTAACCTAGAAGAACGAAATTTGGTGAGCCAAGTGGTTTTGGTGTACTGATCATTACCTGAAAGAATCATCAAATTGGGTGAAAAAATGTTGGCTGAGATTTCAGGCAACTCGTAGTTTTTTGGAAGCTTGGCAACCCCTTTCCATGAAAGTGATTTTCGCCAGTCTCTGCTTAGGGCTACATAAAGAGAAAAGAACCCATAGAGATAGAACTTGAAACTGCTTTATTGTGTCAAGTTTCAAAGAGCTAGCACAAACCGTGTTGGATTTAGATTTCCAAATACATGTATCCCTATAGGAGAAAACAGAGTGAAACCTAAAAATGAAAACGGTTACTGCAAACGAACGGTTTAACCTAGAAGAACGAAATTTGGTGAGTCAAGTGGTTTTGGTGTACTGATCATTACCTGAAAGAATCATCAAGATTGGGTGAAAAAATGTTTGCTGAGATTTCAGGCAACTCGTAGTTTTTGGAAGCTTGGCAACCCCTTTCAATGAAAGTGATTTTCGCCAGTCTCTGCTTAGGGCTACATCAACAGCAAACAAACCATAGAGATAGAATATGAAACTGCTTTATTGTGTCAAGTTTCAAAGAGCTAGCACAAACCGGGTTTGATTTAGAGCTCTAAATACATGTATCCCTATAGTAGAAAACAGAGTGAAACCTAAAAATGAAAGCGGTTACTGCAAACGAACGGTTTAACCTAGAAGAACGAAATTTGGTGAGCCAAGTGGATTTGGTGTACTGATAATAACCTGAAAAAATCATCAAGATTGGGTGAAAAAATGTTGGCTGAGATTTCAGGCAACTCGTAGTTTTTTGGAAGCTTGGCAGCCCCTTTCCATCAAAGTGATTTTCGCCAATCTCTGCTTACAACTACATCAACAGCAAACAAACCATAGAGAGAGAACTTGAAACTGCTTTATTGTGTCAAGTTTCAAGGAGATAGCACAATCCGTGTTTGATTTAGAGTTCCAAATACATGTATCCCTATAGGAGAAAACAGAGTGAAACCTAAAAATGAAAACGGTTACTGCAAACGAACGGTTTAACCTAAAAGAACCAAACTTGGTGAGCCAAGTGGTTTTGCTGTACTGATCATTACCTGAAAGAATCATCAGGATTGGGTGAAAAAATGTTGGCTGAGATTTCAGGCAACTCGTAGTTTTTTGGAAGCTTGGCAACCTCTTTCCATGAATGTGATTTTCGCCAGTCTCTTTTTGGCTACATCAACAGCAAACAAACCATAGAGATAGAACTTGAAACTGCTTTATTGTGTCAAGTTGAAAAGAACTAGCACAAACCGAGTTTGATTTAGAGTTTCAAATACATGTATCCCTATAGGAGCAGACAGAGTGAAACCTAAAAATAAAAACGGTTACAGCAAACGAACGGTTTAACCTAGAAGAACGAAATTTGGTGGGCAAAGTGGTTCTGTTGTACTGATAATTACCTGAAAGAATCATCAAGATTGGGTCAAAAAATGTTTGCTGAGATTTCAGGGAACTCGTAGTTTTTTGGAAGCTTGGCAACCCCTTTCCATAAAAGTGATTTTCACCACTCTCGGCTTAGGGCTACATGAACAGCAAACAAACTATAGAGGTAGAACTTGAAACTGCTTTATTGTATCAAGTTTCAAAGAGCTAGCACAAACTGTGTTTGATTTAGAGTTCCAACTACATGTATCCCTATAGGATAAAATAAAGAGTGAAACATACAAATGAAAACGGTTACTGCCAACGAACGGTTTAACCTAGAAGAACGAAATTAGGTGTGCCAAGTGGTTATGGTGTACTGATCATTACCTGAAAGAATCATCAAGATTGGGTGAAAAAATGTTGGCTGAGATTTCATGTAACTCGTAGTTTTTTGGAAGCTTGGCAACCCCTTTCCCTGAAAGTGATTTTCGCAACTCTCTGCTTAGGGCTACATCAACAGCAAACAAACCATAGAGATAGAACTTAAAACTGCTTTATTGTGTAAAGTTTCAAAGATCTAGCACAAACCGTGTTTTATTTAGAGTTCCAAATACATGTATCTCTATAGGAGAAAACAGAGTGAAACCTAAAAATGAAAACGGTTACTGCAAACAAACGGTTTAACCTAGAAGAACGAAATTTGGTGAGCCAAGTGATTTTGGTGTACTGATCAATACCTAAAAGAATCATCAAGATTGGGTGAAAAAAATGTTTGCTGAGATTTCAGGCAACTCGTAGTTTTTTGGAAGCTTGGCAGCCCCTTTCCATCAAAGTGATTTTCGCCAGTCTCTGCTTAGGGCTACACCACCAGCAAATTAACCATAGAGATAGAACTTGAAACTGCTTTATTGTTTCAAGTTTCAAAGAGCTACCACAAACCGTGTTTGATTTAGAGTTCCAAATACATGTATCCCTATAGGAGAAAACAGAGTGAAACCTAAAAATGAAAATGGTAACTGCAAACGAACGGTTTAACCTAGAAGAACAAAATTTGGTTAGCCAAGTGGTTTTGGTGTACTGATCATTACCTGAAAGAATCATCAAGATTGGTTGAAGAAATATTTGCTGAGATTTCAGAAAACTCATAGTTTTTTGGAAGCTTGGCAACCCTTTCCATGAAAGTGATTTTCTCCAGTCTCTGCTTAGGGCTACATCAACAGCAAACAAACCATAGAGATAGAACTTGAAACTGCTTTATTGTGTCAAGTTTCAAAGAGCTAGCACAAACCGAGTTGGATTTAGAGTTTCAAATACATGTATCCCTATAGGAGAACACAGAGTGAAACGAGAAATGAAAACGGTTACTGCAAACGAACTGTTTAACGTGGAAGAACGAAATATGGTGAGCCAAGTGGCTTTGGTGTACTGATCATTACCTGAAAGAATCATCAAGATTGGGTGAAAAAATGTTTGCTGAGATTTCAGGCAACTAGTAGTTTTTTGGAAGCTTGGCAACCCCTTTCCATAAAAGTGATTTTCGCCAGTCACTGCTTAGGGCTACATCAACAGCAAACAAAACCATAGAGATAGAACTTGAAACTGCTTTATTGTGTCAAGTTTCAAAGATCTAGCACAAACCGTTTTTGATTTAGAGTTCCAAATACATGTATCCCTATAGGAGAGAACAGAGTGAAACCGAAAAATGAAAACGGTTACTGCAAACGAACGGTTTAACCTAGAAGAACGAAATTTGGTGACCAACTGGTTTTGGAGTACTGATCATTACCTGAAAGAATAATCAAGATTGGTTGAAAAAATGTTTGCTGAGATTTCAGGCAACTCGTAGTTTTTTGGAAGCTTGGCAACCCCTTTAAAAGAAAGTGATTTTCGCCAGTCTCTTCTTAGGGCTTCATTAACAGCAAACAAACCATAGAGACAGAACTTGAAACTGCTTTATTGTGTCAAGTTTCAAAGAGCTAGCACAAACCGTGTTTGATTTAGAGTTCCAAATACATGTATCCCTATAGGAGAAAACAGAGTGAAACCTAAAAATGAAAACGGTTACTGCAAACGAACGGTTTAACCCTGAAAAACGAAATTTGGTGAGCCAAGTGGTTTTGGTGTACTGATCATTACCTGAAAGAATCATCAAGATTGGATGAAAAAATGTTTGCTGAGATTTCAGGCAACTCGTAGTTTTTTGGAAGCTTGTCAACCCCTTTTCATGAAAGAGATTTTCGCCAGTCTCTGCTTAGGGCTACATCAACAGAAAACAAACCATAGAGATAGAACTTGAAACTGCTTTATTGTGTCAAGTTTCAAAGAGCTAGCACAAACCGTGTTTGATTTAGAGTTCCAAAAACATGTATCCCTATAGGAGAAAACAGAGTGAAACCTAAAAATGAAAACGGTTACTGCAAACGAACGGTTTAACCTAGAAGAACAAAATTTGGTGAGCCAAGTGGTTTTGGTGTACTGATCATTACCTGAAAGAATCATCAAGATTGGGTGAAAAAATGTTGGCTGAGATTTCAAGCAACTCGTAGTTTTTTCGAAGCTTGGCAACCCCTTTCCATGAAAGTGATTTTCGCCAGTCTCTGCTTAGGGCTACATCAACAGCAAACAAACCATAGAGATAGAGCTTGAAACTGCTTTATTTTGTCAAGTTTCAAAGAGCTAGCACAAACCGTTTTTGATTTAGAGTTCCAAATACATGTATCCCTTTAGGAGAAAACAGAGTGAAACCTAAAAATGAAAACGGTTAATGCAAACGAACGGTTTAACCTAGATGAACGAAATTTTGTGAGCCAAGTGGTTTTGGTGTACTGATCATTATCTGAAAGAATCATCAAGATTGGGTGAAAAAATGTTTACTGAGATTTCAGGCAACTCGTAGTATTTTGGAAGCTTGGCAACCCCTTTCCATGAAAGTGATTTTCACAGGTCTATGCTTAGGGATACATCAACAGCAAACAAACCATAGAGATAGAACTGGAAACTGCTTTATTGTGTCACCTTTCAAGAGCTAGCACAAACCGTGTTTCATTTAGAGTTGCAAATACATGTATCCCTATAGGAGAAAACAGAGTGAAACCTAAAAATGAAAACGGTTACTGCAAAGGAACGGTTTAACCAAGAAGAATGAAATTTGGTGAACAAAGTGGTTTTGTTGTACTGATCATTAACAGAAAGAATCATCAAGATTGGGTGAAAAAATGTTTCCTGAGATTTCAGGCAACTCGTAGTTTTTTGGAAGCTTGGCAACCCCTTTCCATGAAAGTGATTTTTGCCAGTCTCTGCTTAGGGCTACATCAACAGCAAACAAACCATACAGATAGAACTTGAAACTGTTTATTGTGTCAAGTTTCAAAGAGCTAGCACAAACCGTGTTTGATTTAGAGTTCCAAATACATGTATCCCTATAGGAGAAAACAGAGTGAAAACTAAAAATGAAAACGGTTACTGCAAACGAACGGTTTAACCTAGAAGAACGAAATTTGGTGAGCAAAGTGGTTTTGGTATACTCATCATTATCTGAAAGAATCATCAAGATTGAGTGAAAAAATTTTTGCTGAGATTTAAGGCAACTCGAACTTTTTTGGAAGCATGGCAACCCCTTTCAATGAAAGTGATTTTCGCCAGTCTCTGCTTAGGGCTACATCAACAGCAAACAAAACCATAGAGTGAGAACTTGAAACTGCTTTATTGTGTCAAGTTTCAAAGAGCTAGCACAAACCGTGTTTGATTTAGAGTTCCAAATACATGTATCCCTATAGGAGAAAACAGAGTGAATCCTAAAAATGAAAACGGTTACTGCAAACGAATGGTTTAACCTAGAAGAACGAAATTTGGTGAGCCAAGTGGGTTTGGTATACTGATCATTACCTGAAAGAATCATCAAGATTGGGTGAAAAAATGTTGGCTGAGATTTCAGGCAACTCGTAGTTTTTTGGAAGCTTGGCAACCCCTTTCCATGAAACTGATTTTCACCAGTCTCTGCTTAGGGCGACATCAACAGCAAACAAACAATAGAGATAGAACTTGAAACTGCTTTATTGTGTCAAGTTTCAAAGAGCTAGCACAAACCGTGTTTGATTTACAGTTCCAAATACATGTATCCCTATAGGAGAAAACAGAGTGAAACTTTAAAATGAAAACGGTTACTGCAAACGAACGGTTGAACCTAGAAGAACGAATTTTGGTGAGCCAAGTGGTTTGGTGTACTGATCATTAACTGAAAGAATCATCAAGATTGGGTGAAAAAATGTTTGATGAGATTTCAGAAAACTCGTAGATTTTTGAAGATTGGCAACCCCTTTCCATGAAAGTGATTTTCGCCAGTCTCTGCTAAGGGCTACATCAACAGCAAACATACTATAGATATAGAACTTGAAACTGCTTTATTGTGTCAAGGTTCAAAGAGCTAGCACAAACCGTGTTTGATTTAAAGTTCCAAATACATGTATCCCTATAGGAGAAAATAGAGTGAAACCTAAAAATGAAAATGGTTACTGCAAACGAACGGTTTAACCTAGAAGAACGAAATTTGGGGAGCCAAGTGGTTTTGGTGTACTGATCATTACCTGAAAGAATCATCAAGATTGGGAGAAAAAATGTTGGCTGAGATTTCAGGCAACTCGTAGTTTTTTCGAAGCTTGGCAACCCCTTTCCATGAAAGTGATTTTCGCCAGTCTCTGCTTAGGGCTACATCAACAGCAAACAAACCATAGAGGTAGAACTTGAAACTGCTTTATTGTGTCAAGTTTCAAAGAGCTAGCACAAACCGTGTTTGATTTAGAGTTCCAAATACATGTATCCCTATAGGAGAAAACAGAGTGAAACTTTAAAATGAAAACTGTTACTGCAAACGAACGGTTTAACCTAGAAGAACAAATTTTGGTGAGCCAAGTGGTTTTTGTGTACTGATCATTACCTGAAAGAATCATCAAGATTGGGTGAAAAAATGTTGGTTGAAATTTCAGGCAACTCGTAGTTTTTTGGAAGCTTGGCAAACCCTTTCCATGAAAGTGATTTTCGCCAGTCTCTGCTTATGGCTACAACAACAGCAAACAAACCATAGAGATAGAACATGAAATTGCTTTATTGTGTCAAGTCAAATAGCTTGCACAAGCCGTGTTTCATTTAGAGTTCCAAATACATGTATCCCTGTAGGAGAAAACAGAGTGAAACCTAAAAATGAAAACGGTTACTGCAAAGGAACGGTTTAACCAAGAAGAATGAAATTTGGTGAGCAAAGTGGTTTTGGTGTACTGATCATTTCCAGAAAGAATCATCAAGATTGGGTGAAAAAATGTTTCCTGAGATTTCAGGCAACTCGTAGTTTTTTGGAAGCTTGGCAACCCCTTTCCATGAAAGTGATTTTTGCCAGTCTCTGCTTAGGGCTACATCAACAGCAAACAAACCATACAGATAGAACTTGAAACTGTTTATTGTGTCAAGTTTCAAAGAGCTAGCACAAACCGTGTTTGATTTAGAGTTGCAAATACATGTATCCCTATAGGAGAAAACAGAGTGAAACCTAAAAATGAAAACGGTTACTGCAAACGAACGGTTTAACCTAGAAGAACGAAATTTGGTGAGCAAAGTGGTTTTGGTATACTGATCATTATCTGAAAGAATCATCAAGATTGAGTGAAAAAATTTTTGCTGAGATTTAAGGCAACTCGAAGTTTTTTGGAAGCATGGCAACCCCTTTCAATGAAAGTGATTTTCGCCAGTCTCTGCTTAGGGCTACATCAACAGCAAACAAAACCATAGAGTGAGAACTTGAAACTGCTTTATTGTGTCAAGTTTCAAAGAGCTAGCACAAACCGTGTTTGATTTAGAGTTCCAAATACATGTATCCCTATAGGAGAAAACAGAGTGAATCCTAAAAATGAAAACGGTTACTGCAAACGAATGGTTTAACCTAGAAGAACGAAATTTGGTGAGCCAAGTGGGTTTGGTATACTGATCATTACCTGAAAGAATCATCAAGATTGGGTGAAAAAATGTTTGCTGAGATTTCAGGCAACTCGTAGTTTTTTGGAAGCTTGGCAACCCCTTTCCATGAAACTGATTTTCACCAGTCTCTGCTTAGGGCGACATCAACAGCAAACAAACCATAGAGATAGAACTTGAGACTGCTTTATTGTGTCAAGTTTCAAAAGCTAGCACAAACCGTGTTTGATTTAGAGTTCCAAATACATGTATCCCTATAGGAGAAAACAGAGTGAAACTTTAAAATGAAAACTGTTACTGCAAACGAACGGTTTAACCTAGAAGAACAAATTTTGGTGAGCCAAGTGGTTTTTGTGTACTGATCATTACCTGAAAGAATCATCAAGATTGGGTGAAAAAATGTTTGCTGAGATTTCAGGAAACTAGTAGTTTTTTGAAGCTTGGCAACCCCTTTCCATGAAAGTGATTTTTGCCAGTCTCTGCTTAGGGCTACATCAACAGCAAACAAACCATAGAGATAGAACTTAAAACTGCATTATTTTGTCAAGTTTCAAAGACGTAGCACAAACCGTGTTTGATTTAGAGTTCCAAATACATGTATCCTTATAGGAGAAAACAGAGTGAAACCTTAAAATGAAAACGGTTACTGCAAACGAACGGTTTAACCGAGAAAAACGAAATTTGGTGAGCCAAGTGGTTTTCGTGTACTGATCATTACCTGAAAGAATCCTCAAGATTGGGTGAAAAAATGTTTGCTGAGATTTCAGGCAACTCGTAGTTTTTGGAAGCTTGGCAACCCCTTGCCATGAGAGTGATTTTCGCCAGTCTCTGCTTAGGGCTACATCAACAGCAAACAAACCATAGAGATAGAACTTGAAACTGCTTTATTGTGTCAAGTTTCAAATAGCTAGCACAAACCGTGTTTGATTTAGAGTTCCAAATACATGTATCCCTATAGGAGAAAACAGAGTGAAACCTTAAAATGAAAACGGTTACTGCAAACGAACGGTTTAACCTAGAAGAACGAAATTTGGTGAGCCAAGTGGTTTTGGTATACTGATCATTACCTGAAAGAATCATCATGATTGAGTGAAAAAATATTTGCTGAGATTTCAGGCAACTCGAAGTTTTTTGGAAGCTTGGCAACCCCTTTCAATGAAAGTGATTTTCGCCAGTCTCTGCTTAGGGCTACATCAACAGCAAACAAACCATAGAGATAGAACTTGAAACTGCTTTATTGTGTCAAGTTTCAAAGAGCTAGCACAAACCGTGTTTGATTTAGAGTTCCAAATACATGTATTTGTATAGGAGAAAACACAATGAAACCAAAAAATGAAAACGGTTACTGCAAAGGAACAGTTTAAGAAAGAAGAACAAAATTTGGTGAGCCAAGTGGTTTTGTTGTACTGATCATTACTTGAAACTGCTTTATTGTGTCAAGTTTCAAAGAGCTAGCGCAAACCGTGTTTGATTTAGAGTTCCAAATACATGTATCCCTATAGGAGAAAACAGAGTGAAACTTTAAAATGAAAACTGTTACTGCAAACGAACGGTTTAACCAGGAAGAACAAATTTTGGTGAGCCAAGTGGTTTTAGTGTACTGATAATTACCTGAAAGAATCATCAAGATTGGGTGAAAAAATGTTGGCTGAGATTTCAGGCAACTCGTAGTTTTTTTGGAAGCTTGGCAACCCCTTTCCATGAAAGTGATTTTCGCCAGTCTCTGCTTAGGGCTACATCAACAGCAAACAAACCATAGAGATAGAACTTGAAACTGCTTTATTGTGTCAAGTTTCAAAGAGCTAGCACAAACCGTGTTTGATTTACAGTTCCAAATACATGTATCCCTATAGGAGAAAACAGAGTGAAACTTTAAAATGAAAACGGTTACTGCAAACGAACGATTTAACGTAGAAGAACGAATTTTGGTGAGCCAAGTGGTTTTGGTGTACTGATCATTACCTGAAAGAATCATCAAGATTGGGTGAAAAAATGTTTGATGAGATTTCAGAAAACTCGTAGATTTTTGAAGATTGGCAACCCCTTTTCATGAAAGTGATTTTCGCCAGTCTCTGCTTAGGGCTACATCTACAGCAAACAAACCATAGATATAGAACTTGAAACTGCTTTATTGTGTCAAGGTTCAAAGAGCTAGCACAAATCGTGTTTGATTTAAAGTTCCAAATACATGTATCCCTATAGGAGAAAACAGAGTGAAACCTAAAAATGAAAACGGTTACTGCAAACGAATGGTTTAACCTAGAAGAACGAATTTTGGGGAGCCAAGTGGTTTTGGTGTACTGATCATTACCTGAAAGAATCATCAAGATTGGGTGAAAAAATATTTGCTGAGATTTCAGGCAACTCGTAGTTTTTTGGAAGCTTGGCAACCCCTTTCCATGAAAGGGATTTTCGCCAGTCTCTGCTTAGGGCTACATCAACAGAAAAACAAACCATAGAGATATAACTTGAAACTGCTTTATTGTGTCAAGTTTCAAAGAGCTAGCACAAACCGTGTTTGATTTAGAGCTCCAAATACATGTATTTCTATAGGAAAAAACAGAGTAAAACCTTAAAATCAAAACGGTTAATGCACACGAACGGTATAATCTAGAAGAACGAAATTTGGTGAGCCAAGTGGTTTTGGTGTACTGATCATTACCTGAAAGAATCATCAAGATTGGGTGAAAAAATGTTTGCTGAGATTTCAGGAAACTAGTAGTTTTTTGAAGCTTGGCAACCCCTTTCCATGAAAGTGATTTTTGCCAGTCTCTGCTTAGGGCTACATCAACAGCAAACAAACCATAGAGATAGAACTTAAAACTGCATTATTTTGTCAAGTTTCAAAGACGTAGCACAAACCGTGTTTGATTTAGAGTTCCAAATACATGTATCCTTATAGGAGAAAACAGAGTGAAACCTTAAAATGAAAACGGTTACTGCAAACGAACGGTTTAACCGAGAAAAACGAAATTTGGTGAGCCAAGTGGTTTTCGTGTACTGATCATTACCTGAAAGAATCCTCAAGATTGGGTGAAAAAATGTTTGCTGAGATTTCAGGCAACTCGTAGTTTTTTGGAAGCTTGGCAACCCCTTGCCATGAGAGTGAATTTCGCCAGTCTCTGCTTAGGGCTACATCAACAGCAAACAAACCATAGAGATAGAACTTGAAACTGCTTTATTGTGTCAAGTTTCAAATAGCTAGCACAAACCGTGTTTGATTTAGAGTTCCAAATACATGTATCCCTATAGGAGAAAACAGAGTGAAACCTTAAAATGAAAACGGTTACTGCAAACGAACGGTTTAACCTAGAAGAACGAAATTTGGTGAGCCAAGTGGTTTTGGTATACTGATCATTACCTGAAAGAATCATCATGATTGAGTGAAAAAATGTTTGCTGAGATTTCAGGCAACTCGAAGTTTTTTGGAAGCTTGGCAACCCCTTTCAATGAAAGTGATTTTCGCCAGTCTCTGCTTAGGGCTACATCAACAGCAAACAAACCATAGAGATAGAACTTGAAACTGCTTTATTGTGTCAAGTTTCAAAGAGCTAGCACAAACCGTGTTTGATTTACAGTTCCAAATACATGTATTTGTATAGGAGAAAACACAATGAAACCAAAAAATGAAAACGGTTACTGCAAAGGAACGGTTTAACAAAGAAGAACAAAATTTGGTGAGCCAAGTGGTTTTGTTGTACTGATCATTACTTGAAACTGCTTTATTGTGTCAAGTTTCAAAGAGCTAGCGCAAACCGTGTTTGATTTAGAGTTCCAAATACATGCATCCCTATAGGAGAAAACAGAGTGAAACTTTAAAATGAAAACTGTTACTGCAAACGAACGGTTTAACCAGGAAGAACAAATTTTGGTGAGCCAAGTGGTTTTAGTGTACTGATAATTACCTGAAAGAATCATCAAGATTGGGTGAAAAAATGTTGGCTGAGATTTCAGGCAACTCGTAGTTTTTTGGAAGCTTGGCAACCCCTTTCCATGAAAGTGATTTTCGCCAGTCTCTGCTTAGGGCTACATCAACAGCAAACAAACCATAGAGATAGAACTTGAAACTGCTTTATTGTGTCAAGTCAAATAGCTAGCACAAGCCGTGTTTCATTTAGAGTTCCAAATACATGTATCCCTGTAGGAGAAAACAGAGTGAAACCTAAAAATGAAAACGGTTACTGTAAAGGAACGGTTTTACCAAGAAGAATGAAATTTGGTGAGCAAAGTGGTTTTGGTGTACTGATCATTACCAGAAAGAATCATCAAGATTGGGTGAAAAAATGTTTCCTGAGATTTCAGGCAACTCGTAGTTTTTTCGAAGCTTGGCAACCCCTTTCCATGAAAGTGATTTTTGCCAGTCTCTGCTTAGGGCTACATCAGCAGCAAACAACCCATACAGATAGAACTTGAAACTGTTTATTGTGTCAAGTTTCAAAGAGCTAGCACAAACCGTGTTTGATTTAGAGTTGCAAATACATGTATCCCTATAGGAGAAAACAGAGTGAAACCTAAAAATGAAAACGGTTACTGCAAACGAACGGTTTAACCTAGAAGAACGAAATTTGGTGAGCCAAGTGGTTTTGGTATACTGATCATTACCTGAAAGAATCATCAAGATTGAGTGAAAAAATGTTTGCTGAGATTTCAGGCAACTCGAAGTTTTTTGGAAGCTTGGCAACCCCTTTCCATGAAAGTGATTTTCGCCAGTCTCTGCTTAGGGCTACATCAACAGCAAACAAACCATAGAGTTAGAACTTGAAACTGCTTTATTTTGTCAAGTTTCAAAGAGCTAGCACAAACCGTGTTTGATTTAGAGTTCCAAATACATGTATCCCTATAGGAGAAAATAGAGTGAAACCTAAAAATGAAAACGGTTACTGCAAACGAACGGTTTAATTCAGAAATACGAAATTTGGTGAGCCAAGTGGTTTTGGTGTACTGATCATTACCTGAAAGAATCATCAAGATTGGGTGAAAAAATGTTTGCTGAGATTTCAGGCAACTCGTAGTTTTTTGGAAGCTTGGCAACGCCTTTCCATGAAAGTGATTTTCGCCAGTCTCTGCTTAGGGCTACATCAACAGAAAACAAACCATAGAGATAGAACTTGAAACTGCTTTTTTGTGTCAAGTTTCAAAGAGCTAGCACAAACTGTGTTTGATTTAGAGTTCCAAATACATGTATCCCTATAGGAGAAAACAGAGTGAAACCTAAAAATGAAAACGGTTACTGCAAACGAACGGTTTAACCTAGATGAACGAAATTTGGTGAGCCAAGTGGTTTTGCTGTACTGATCATTACCTGAAAGAATCATCAAGATTGGGTGAAAAAATGTTTGCTGAGATTTCAGGCAACTAGTAGTTTTTTGGAAGCTTGGCAACCCCTTTCCATGAAAGTGATTTTCACCAGTCTATGCTTAGGGCTACATCAACAGCAAACAAACCATAGAGATAGAACTTGAAACTGCTTTATTGTGTCAAGTTTCAAAGAGCTAGCACAAACCGTGTTTGATTTAGAGTTCCAAATACATGTATCCCTATAGGAGAAAACAGAGTGAAACCTAAAAATGAAAACGGTTACTGCAAGTGAACGGTTTTACCTAGAAAAACGAAATTTGGTGAGCCAAGTGGTTTTGGTGTACTGATCATTACCTGAAAGAATCATCAAGATTGGGTAAAAAATGTTTGCTGAGATTTCAGGCAACTCATAGTTTTTTGGAAGCTTGGCAACCCTTTTCCATGAAAGTGATTTTCGCCAGTCTCTGCTTAGGGCTACATCAACAGCAAACAAACCATAGAGATAGAACTTGAAACTGCTTTATTGTGTCAAGTTTCAAAGAGCTAGCATAAACCGTGTTTGATTTAGAGTTCCAAATACATGTATCCCTATAAAAGAAAACAGAGTGAAACCTAAAAATGAAAACGGTTACTGTAAACGAACTTTTTAACCTAAAAGAACAAAACTTGGTGAGCATAGTGGTGTTGGTGTACTGATCCTTACCTGAAAGAATCATCAAGATTGGGTGAAAAAATGTTGGCTGAGATTTCAGGCAACTCGTAGTTTTTTGGAAGCTTGGCAACCCCTTTCCATGAAAGTGATTTTCGCCAGTCTCTGCTTAGGGCTAGATCAACAGCAAACAAACCATAGAGATAGACCTGGAAACTGCTTTATTGTTTCAAGATTCAAAAAGCTAGCACAAACCGTGTTTGATTTAGAGTTCCAAATACATGTATCTCTATAGGAGAAAACAGAGTGAAACCTAAAAATAAAAACTGTTACTGCAAACTAACGGTTTAACTTAGAAGAACGAAATTCGGTGAGCCTAGTGGTTTTGGTGTACTCATCATTACCTGAAAGAATCATCAAGATTGGGTGAAAAAATTTTGGCTGAGATTTCAGGACACTCGTAGTTTTTTGGAAGCTTGGCAACCCCTTTCCTTGAATGTGATTTTTGCCACTCTATGCTTAGGGCTACATCAACAGCAAACAAACCATAGAGATAGAACTTGAAACTGCTTTATTGTGTCAAGTTTCAAAGAGCTAGCACAAACCGTGTTTGATTTAGAGTTCCAAATACATGTATCCCTATAGGAGAAAACAGAGTGAAACCTAAAAATGAAAACGGTTACTGCAAGTGAACGGTTTTACCTAGAAAAACGAAATTTGGTGAGCCAAGTGGTTTTGGTGTACTGATCATTACCTGAAAGAATCATCAAGATTGGGTAAAAAATGTTTGCTGAGATTTCAGGCAACTCATAGTTTTTTGGAAGCTTGGCAACCCTTTTCCATGAAAGTGATTTTCGCCAGTCTCTGCTTAGGGCTACATCAACAGCAAACAAACCATAGAGATAGAACTTGAAACTGCTTTATTGTGTCAAGTTTCAAAGAGCTAGCATAAACCGTGTTTGATTTAGAGTTCCAAATACATGTATCCCTATAAAAGAAAACAGAGTGAAACCTAAAAATGAAAACGGTTACTGTAAACGAACTTTTTAACCTAAAAGAACAAAACTTGGTGAGCATAGTGGTGTTGGTGTACTGATCCTTACCTGAAAGAATCATCAAGATTGAGTGAAAAAATGTTGGCTGAGATTTCAGGCAACTCGTAGTTTTTTGGAAGCTTGGCAACCCCTTTCCATGAAAGTGATTTTCGCCAGTCTCTGCTTAGGGCTAGATCAACAGCAAACAAACCATAGAGATAGACCTGGAAACTGCTTTATTGTTTCAAGATTCAAAAAGCTAGCACAAACCGTGTTTGATTTAGAGTTCCAAATACATGTATCTCTATAGGAGAAAACAGAGTGAAACCTAAAAATAAAAACTGTTACTGCAAACTAACGGTTTAACTTAGAAGAACGAAATTCGGTGAGCCTAGTGGTTTTGGTGTACTCATCATTACCTGAAAGAATCATCAAGATTGGGTGAAAAAATTTTGGCTGAGATTTCAGGACACTCGTAGTTTTTTGGAAGCTTGGCAACCCCTTTCCTTGAATGTGATTTTTGCCACTCTATGCTTAGGGCTACATCAACAGCAAACAAACCATAGAGATAGAACTTGAAACTGCTTTATTGTGTCAAGTTTCAAGGAGCTAGCACAAACCATGTTTGATTTAGAGTTCCAAATACATGTATCCCTATAGGAGAAAACAGAGTGAAACCTAAAATTGAAAACGGTTACTGCAAACGAACGGTTTAACCTAAAACAACGAAACTTTGTGAGCCTAGTGGTTTTTGTGTACTGATCCTTACCTGAAAGAATCATCAAGATTGGGTGAAAAAATGTTGGCTGAGATTTAAGGCAACTCGTAGTTTTTTGGAAGTTTGGCAACCCCTATCCATGAAAGTGATTTTCGCCAGTCTCTGCTTAGGGCTACATCAACAGCAAACAAACCATAGAGATAGAACTGGAAACGGCTTTATTGTGTCAAGTCAAAGAGCTAGCACAATCCCTGTTTGATTTAGAGTTCCAAATACATGTATCCCATTAAGAGAAAACAGAGTGAAACCTAAAAATGAAAATGGTTACTGCAAACTAACGGTTTAACCTAGAAGATGAAATTTGGTGAGCAAAGTGGTTTTGGTGTACTGATCATTACCTGAAAGAATCATCAAGATTGGGTCAAAAAATGTTGGAGGAGATTTCAGGCAACTCGTAGTTTTTTGGAAGCTTGGCAACCTCTTTCAATGAAAGTGATTTTCGCCAGTCTCTGCTTAGGGCTACATCAACAGCAAACAAACCATAGAGATAGAACTTGAAACTGCTTTATTGTGTCAAGTTTCAAAGAGCTAGCACAAACCCTGTTTGATTTAGAGTTCCAACTACATGTATCCCTATAGGAGAAAACAGAGTGAAACCTAAAAATGAAAACGGTTACTGCAAACGAACGGTTTAACCTAGAAGAACGAAATTTGGTGAGCCAAGTGGTTTTGGAGTACTGATCATTACCTGAAAAAATCATCAAGATTCGGTGAAAAAATGTTGGCTGAGTTTTCAGGCAACTCGCAGTTTTTTGGTAGTGTGGCAACCCCTTTCCTTGAAAGTGATTTTCGCCAGTCTCTGCTTAGGGCTACATCAACAGCAAAAAAACCATAGAGAGAGAACTTGAAACTGCTTTATTGTGTCAAGTTTCAAGAAGCTAGCAAAAACCGTGTTTGATTTAGAGTTCCAAATACATGTATCTCTATAGGAGGAAACAGAGTGAAACCTAAAAATATAAACGGTTACTGCAAACGAATGGTTTAACCTAAAAGAACCAAACTTGGTGAGCCAAGTGGTTTTGGTGTACTCATCATTACCTGAAAGAATCATCAAGATTGGGTGAAAAAATGTTTGCTGAGATTTCAGGCAACTCGTAGTTTTTTGGAAGCATGGCAACCCCTTTCAATGAAAGTGATTTTTGCCAGTCTCTGCTTAGGGCTACATCAAGAGAAAACAATCCATAGAGATAGAACTTGAAACTGCTTTAATGTGTCAAGTTTCAAAGAGCTAGCACAAACCGTGTTTGATTTAGAGTTCCAAATAAATGTATCCCTATAGGAGAAAACGGAGTGAAACCTAAAAATAAAAACGGTTACTACAAACGAACGGTTTAACTTAGAAGAACGAAATTTGGTGAGATAAGTGGTTTTGGTGTACTCATCATTACCTGAAAGAATCATCAAGATTGAGTGAAAAAATGTTTGCTGAGATTTCAGGCAACTCGTAGTTTTTTGGAAGCTTGGCAACCCCTTTCCATGAAAGTGATTTTCGCCAGTCTCTGCTTAGGGCTACATCAACAGCAAACAAACCATAGAGATAGAACTTGAAACTGCTTTATTGTGTCAAGTTTCATAGAGCTAGCACAAACCGCGTTTGATTTAGAGTTCCAAATACATGTATCCCTATAGGAGAAAACAGAGTGAAACCTAAAAATGAAAACGGTTACTGCAAACGAACTGTTTAACCTAAAAGAACGAAACTTGGTGAGCCTAGTGGTTTTTGTGTACTGATCCTTACCTGAAAGAATCATCAAGATTGGGTGAAAAAATGTTGGCTGAGATTTCAGGCTACTCGTAGTTTTTTGGAAGATGGCACCCCCTTTCCATGAAAGTGATATTCGCCAGTCTCTGATTAGGGCTACATCAACAGCAAACAAACCATAGAGATAGACCTGGAAACTGCTTTATTGTGTCAAGTTTCAAAGAGCTAGCACAAACCGTGTTTGATTTAGAGTTCCAAATACATGTATCCCTATAGGAGAAAACAGAGTGAAACCTAAAAATAAAAACGGTTACTGCAAAAGAACGGTTTAACTTACAAGAACGAAATTTGGTGAGCCAAGTGGTTTTGGTGTACTCATCATTACCTGAAAGAATCATCAAGATCGGGAGAAAAAATGTTGGCTGAGATTTGAGGCAACTCGTAGTTTTTTGGAAGCTTGGCAACCCCTTTCTATGAAAGTGATTTTCGCCAGTCTCTGCTTAGGGCTACATCAAGAGAAAACAACCCATAGAGATAAAACTTGAAACTGCTTTAATGTGTCAAGTTTCAAAAAGCTAGCACAAACCGTGTTTGAATTAGAGTTCCAAATACATTTATCCCTATAGGAGAAAACAGAGTGAAACCTAAAAATGAAAACGGTTACTGCAAACGAACGGTTTAACCTAGAAGAATGAAATTTGGTGAGTCAAGTGGTTTTGGTGTACTGATAATTACCTGAAAGAATCATCAAGATTGGGTGAATAAATGTTTGCTGAGATTTCAGGCAACTCGTAGTTTTTTGGAAGCTTGGGAACCCCTTTCCATGAAAGTGATTTTCGCCAGTCTCTGCTTAGGGCTACATAAACAGCAAACAAACCATAGAGATAGATCTTGAAACTGCTTTATTGTGTCAAGTTTCAAAGAGCTAGCACAAACCGTGTTTGATTTAGAGTTCCAAATACATGTATCTCTAAAGGAGAAAACAGAGTGAAACCTAAAAATTAAAACGGTTACTGCAAACGAACGGTTTAACTTAGAAGAACGAAATTTGGTGAGCCAAGTGGATTTGGTGTACTCATCGTTACCTGAAAGAATCATCAAGATTGGGTGAAAAAATTTTGGCTGAGATTTCAGGACACTCGTAGTTTTTTGGAAGCTTGGTAACCCCTTTCCATGAATGTGATTTTCGCCAGTCTCTGCTTAGGGCTACATCAACAGCAAACAAACCATAGAGACAGAACTTAAAACTGCTTTATTGTGTCAAGTTTCAAGGAGCTAGCACAAACCGTGTTTGATTTAGAGTTCCAAATACATGTATCTCTATAGGAGAAAACAGAGTAAAACCTAAAAATGAAAACGGTTACTACAAACGAACGGTTTAACCTAAAAGAACGAAACTTGGTGAGCCTAGTGGTTTTTGTGTACTGATGCTTACCTGAAAGAATCATCAAGATTGGGTGAAAAAATGTTGGCTGAGATTTCAGGAAACTCGTAGTTTTTTGGAAGCTTGGCAACCCCTTTCCATGAAAGTGATTTTCGCCAGTCTCTGCTTAGGGCTACATCAACAGCAAACAAACCATAGAGATAGAACTTGAAACTGCTTTATTGTGTCAAGTCAAATAGCTAGCACAAGCCGTGTTTCATTTAGAGTTCCAAATACATGTATCCCTGTAGGAGAAAACAGAGTGAAACCTAAAAATGAAAACGGTTACTGCAAAGGAACGGTTTAACCAAGAAGAATGAAATTTGGTGAGCAAAGTGGTTTTGGTGTACTGATCATTACCAGAAAGAATCATCAAGATTGGGTGAAAAAATGTTTCCTCATATTTCAGGCAACTCGTAGTTTTTTGTAAGCTTGGCAACCCCTTTCCATGAAAGTGATTTTTGCCAGTCTCTGATTAGGGCTACATCAACAGCAAACATACCATACAGATAGAACTTGAAACTGTTTATTGTGTCAAGTTTCAAAGAGCTAGAACAAACCGTGTTTGATTTAGAGTTGCAAATACATGTATCCCTATAGGAGAAAACAGAGTGAAACCTAAAAATGAAAACGGTTACTGCAAACGAACGGTTTAACCTAGAAGAACGAAATTTGGTGAGCCAAGTGGTTTTGGTATACTGATCATTACCTGAAAGAATCATCAAGATTGAGTGAAAAAATGTTTGCTGAGATTTCAGGCAACTCGAAGTTTTTTGGAAGCTTGGCAACCCCTTTCAATGAAAGTGATTTTCGTCAGTCTCTGCTTAGGGCTACATCAACAGCAAACAATCCATAGAGATAGAACTTGAAACTGCTTTATTGTGTCAAGTTTCAAAGAGCTAGCACAAACCGTGTTTGATTTAGAGTTCCAAATACATGTATCCCTATAGGAGAAAACAGAGTGAATCCTAAAAATGAAAACGGTTATTGCAAACGAATGGTTTAACCTAGAAGAACGAAATTTGGTGAGCCAAGTGGTTGTGTTGTACTGATCATTACCTGAAAGAATCATCAAGATTGGGTGAAAAAATGTTGGCTGAGATTTCAAGCAACTCATAGTTTTTTGGAAGCTTGGCAACCCCTTTCCATGAAACTGATTTTCGCCAGTCTCTGCTTAGGGCGACATCAACAGCAAACAAACAATAGAGATAGAACTTGAAACTGCTTTATTGTGTCAAGTTTCAAAGAGCTAGCACAAACCGTGTTTGATTTAGAGTTCCAAATACATGTATTTGTATAGGAGAAAACACAATGAAACCAAAAAATGAAAACGGTTACTGCAAACGAACGGTTTAACCTAGAAGAACGAAATTTGGTGAGCCAAGTGGTTTTAGTGTACTGATCATTACCTGAAAGAATCATCAAATTTGGGTGAAAAAATGTTTGCTGAGATTTCAGGCAACTCGAAGTTTTTTGGAAGCTTGGCAACCCCTTTCCATGAAAGTGATTTTCGCCAGTCTCTGCTTAGGGCTACATCAACAGCAAACTAACCATAGAGATAGAACTTGAAACTGCTTTATTGTATCAAGTTTCAAAGAGCTAGCACAAACCGTGTTTGATTTAGAGTTCCAAATACATGTATCCCTAAAGGAGAAAACAGATTGAAACCTAAAAATGAAAACGGTTACTGCAAACGAACGGTTTAACCTAGAAGAACGAAATTTGGTGAGCCAAGTGGTTTTTGTGTACTGATCATTACCTGCAAGATTTATCAAGATTGGGTAAAAAAATGTTTGCTGAGATTTCAGGCAACTCGTAGTTTTTTGGGAGCATGGCAACCCCTTTCCATGAAAGTGATTTTCGCCAGTCTCTGCTTAGGGCTACATCAACAGCAAACAAACCATAGAGATACAACTTGAAACTGCTATATTCTGACAAGTTTCAAAGAGCTAGGACAAACCGTGTTTCATTTAGTATTCCAAATACATGTATCCCTATAGGAGTAAACAGAGTGAAACCTAAAATTGAAAACGGTTACTGCAAACGAAAGGTTTAACCTAGAAGAACGGAATTTGGTGAGCCAAGTGGTTTTGGTGTACTGATCATTACCTGAAAGATTCATCAAGATTGGGTGAAAAAACGCTTGCTGAAATTTCAGGCAACTCGTAGTTTTTTGGAAGCTTGGCAACCCCTTTCCATGAAAGTGATATTCGCCAGTCTCTGCTTAGGGCTACAGCAACAGCAAACAAACCATAGAGATAGAACTTGAAACTGCTTTATTTTGTTAAGTTTCAAAGAGCTAGTACAAACCGTGTTTGATTTAGAGTTCCAAATACATGTATCCCTATAGGAGAAAACAGATTGAAACCTAAAAATGAAAACGGTTACTGCAAACGAACGGTTTAACCTAGAAGAACGAAATTTGGTGAGCCAAGTGGTTTTGGTGTACTGATCATTACCTGAAAGAATCATCAAGATTGAGTGAAAAAATGTTTGCTGAGATTTCAGACACATCGTGGTTTTTTGGAAGCTTGGCAAACCCTTTCCATGAAAGTGATTTTCGTCAGTCTCAGCTTAGGGCTACATCAACAGCAAACAAACCATACAGAGAGATCTTGAAACTGCTTTATTTTGTCAAGTTTCAAAGAGCTAGCACAAACCGTGTTTGATTTAGAGTTCCAAATACATGTATCCCTAGGGGGAAAACAGAGTGAAACCTAAAAATGAAAACGGTTACTGCAAACGAACGGTTTAACCTGGAAGAACGAAATTTGGTCAGCAAAGTGGTTTTGGTGTACTGATCATTACCTGAAAGAATCATCAAGATTGGGTAAAAAAATGTTGGCTGAGTATTCAGGCAACTTGTAGTTTTTTGGAAGCTTGGCAACCCCTTTCCATGAAAGTAATTTCCGCCAGTCTCTGCTTAGGGCTACATCAACAGCAAACAAACCATAGAGATAGGACTTGAAACTGATTTATTGTGTCAAGTTTCAAAGAGGTAGCACAAACCGTGTTTGATTTACACTTCCAAATACATGTATCCCTAAAGGAGAAAACGAGTGAAACCTAAAAATCAAAACGGTTACTGCAAACGAACGGATTAACCTAGAAGAACGAAATTTGGTGAGCCAAGTGGTTTTGGTTTACTGATCATTACCTGAAAGAATCATCAAGATTGAGTGAAAAAATGATTGCTGAGATTTCAGGCAACTCGTAGTTTTTTGGAAGCTTGGCAACCCCTTTCAATGAAAGTGATTTTCGCCAGTCTCTGCTTAGGGCTACATCAACAGCAAAGAAACTATAGAGACAGAACTTGAAACTGATTTATTGTGTCAAGCTTCAAAGAGCTAGCACAAACCGTGTTTGATTTAGAGTTCCAAATACATGTATCCCTATAGGAGAAAACAGAGTGAAACCTAAAAATGAAAACGGTTACTGCAAATGAACGAACGGTTTAACCTAGAAGAACGAAATTTGGTGAGACAAGTGGTTTTGGTGTACTGATCATTACCTGTAAGAATCATCAAGATTGGGTGAAAAAATGTTTGCAGAGATTTCAGGCAACTCGTAGGTTTTGGAAGCGTGGCAACCCCTTTCCATGAAAGTGATTTTCGCCAGTCTCTGCTTAGGGCTACATCAACAGCAAACAAACCATAGAGAGAGAACTTGAAACTGCTTTATTGTGTCAAGTTTCAAAGAGGTAGCACAAACCGTGTTTGATTTAGAGTTCCAAATACATGTATCCCTATAGGAGAAAACAGAGTGAAACCTAAAAATGAAAACGGTTACTGCAAACGAATGGTTTAACCTAGAAGAACAAAATTTGGTGAGCCGAGTGGTTTTGGTGTACTGATCATTACCTGAAAGAATCATCAAGATTGGGTGAAAAAATGTTGGCTGAGATTACAGGCAACTCGTAGTTTTTTGGAAGCTTGGCAACCCCTTTCCATTAAAGTGATTTTCGCCAGTCTCTGCTTAGGGCTACATCAACAGAAAACAAACCATAGAGATAGAACTTGATACTGCTTTATTGTGTCAAGTTTCAAAGAGCTAGCACAAACCGTGTTTGATTTAGAGTTCCAAATACATGTATTCCTATAGGAGAAAACAGAGTGAAACCTAAAAATGAAAACGGTTACTGCAAACGAACGGTTTAACCTAGATGAACGAAATTTGGTGAGCCAAGTGGTTTTGGTGTACTGATCATTACCTGAAAGAATCATCAAGATTGGGTGAAAAAATGTTTGCTGAGATTTCAGGCAACTCGTAGTTTTTTGGAAGTTGGCAACCCCTTTCCATGAAAGTGATTTTCGCCAGTCTCTGCTTAGGGCTACATCAACAGAAAACAAACCATAGAGATAGAACTTGAAACTGCTTTATTGTGTCAAGTTTCAAAGAGCTAGCACAAACCGTGTTTCATTTAGAGTTCCAAATACATGTATCCCTATAGGAGAAAACAGAGTGAAACCTAAAAATGAAAACGGTTACTGCAAACGAACGGTTTAACCTAGATGAACGAAACTTGGTGAGCCAAGTGGTTTTGGTGTACTGATCATTACCTGAAAGAATCATCAAGATTGGGTGAAAAAATGTTTGCTGAGATTTCAGGCAACTCGTAGTATTTTGGAAGCTTGGCAACCCCTTTCCATGAAAGTGATTTTCACCACTCTATGCTTATGGCTACATCAACAGCAAACAAACCATAGAGATAGAACTTGAAACTGCTTTATTTTGTCAAGTTTCAAAGAGCTAGCAAAAACCGTGTTTCATTTAGAGTTCCAAATACATGTATCCCTATAGGAGAAAACAGAGTGAAACCTAAAAATGAAAACGGTTACTGCAAACGAACGGTTTAACCTAGAAAAACGAAATTTGGTGAGCCAAGTGGTTTTGGTGTACTGATCATTACCTGAAAGAATCCTCAAGATTGGGTGAAAAAATGTTTTCTGAGATTTCAGGCAACTCGAAGTTTTTTGGAAGCTTGGCAACCCCTTTCCATGAAAGTGATTTTCGCCAGTCTCTGCTTAGGGCTACATCAACAGCAAACAAACCATAGAGACAGAACTTGAAACTGCTTTATTGTGTCAAGTTTCAAAGAGCTAGCACAAACCGTGTTTGATTTAGAGTTCCAAATACATGTATCCCTATAGGAGAAAATAGAGTGAAACCTAAAAATGAAAACGGTTACTGCAAACGAACGGTTTAACCCAGAAAAACGAAATTTGGTGAGCCAAGTGGTTTTGGTGTACTGATCATTACCTGAAAGAATCATAGAGATTGGGTGAAAAAATGTTTGCTGAGATTTCAGGCAACTCGTAGTTTTTTGGAAGCTTGGCAACCCCTTTCCATGAAAGTGATTTTCGCCAGTCTCTGCTTAGGGCTACATCAACAGAAAACAAACCATAGAGATAGAACTTGAAACTGCTTTATTGTGTCAAGTTTCAAAGAGCTAGCACAAACCGTGTTTTATTTAGAGTTCCAAATACATGTATCCCTATAGGAGAAAACAGAGTGAAACCTAAAAATGAAAACGGTTACTGCAAAAGAACGGTTTAACTTACAAGAACGAAATTTGGTGAGCCAAGTGGTTTTGGTGTACTCATCATTACCTGAAAGAATCATCAAGATCGGGAGAAAAAATGTTGGCTGAGATTTGAGGCAAATCATAGTTTATTGGAAGCTTGGTAACCCCTTTCTATGAAAGTGATTTTCGCCAGTCTCTGCTTAGGGCTACATCAAGAGAAAACAACCCATAGAGATAGAACTTGAAACTGCTTTAATGTGTCAAGTTTCAAAGAGCTAGCACAAACCGTGTTTGATTTAGAGTTCCAAATACATGTATCCCTATAGGAGAAAACAGAGTGAAACCTAAAAATGAAAACGGTTACTGCAAACGAACGGTTTAACCTAGAAGAACGAAATTTGGTGAGTCAAGTGGTTTTGGTGTACTGATCATTACCTGAAAGAATCATCAAGATTGGGTGAATAAATGTTTGCTGAGATTTCAGGCAACTCGTAGTTTTTTGGAAGCTTGGCAACCCCTTTCCATGAAAGTGATTTTCGCCAGTCTCTGCTTAGGGCTACATAAACAGCAAACAAACCATAGAGACAGAACTTGAAACTGCTTTATTGTGTCAAGTTTCAAGGAGCTAGCACAAACCGTGTTTGATTTAGAGTTCCAAATACATGTATCCCTATAGGAGAAAACAGAGTGAAACCTAAAAATGAAAACGGTTACTGCAAACGAACGGTTTAACCTAAAAGAACGAAACTTGGTGAGCCTAGTGGTTTTTGTGTACTGATCCTTACCTGAAAGAATCATCAAGATTGGTAAAGAAATGTTGGCTGAGATTTCAGGCAACTCGTAGTTTTTTGGGAGCTTGGCAACCCCTTTCCATGAAAGTGATTTTCGCCAGTCTCTGCTTAGGGCTACATCAACAGCAAACAAACCATAGAGATAGAACTTGAAACTGCTTTATTGTGTCAAGTCAAAGAGCTAGCACAAACCGTGTTTGATTTAGAGTTCCAAATACATGTATCCCATTAGGAGAAAACAGAGTGAAACCTAAAAATTAAAACGGTTACTGCAAACGAACGGTTTAACCTAGAGGAATGAAATTTGGTGAGCCAAGTGGTTTTGGTGTACTGATCATTACCTGAAAGAATCATCAAGATTGGGTGAAAAATTGATTGCTGTGATTTAAGGCAACTCGTAGTTTTTTGAAAGCTTGGCAACCCCGTTTGTGAAAGTGATTTTCGCCAGTCTCTGCTTAGGGCTACATCAATAGCAAACAAACCATAGACATAGAACTTGAAACTGCTTTATTGTGTCAAGTTTCAAAGAGCTAGCACAAACCGTGTTTCATTTAGAGTTCCAAATACATGTATCTCTATAGTAGAAAACAGAGTGAAACCTAAAAATATAAACGTTTACTGCAAACGAACGGTTTAACCTAAAAGAACGAAATTTGGTGAGCCAAGTGGTTTTGGTGTACACATCATTACCTGAAAGAATCATCAAGATTGGGTAAAAAATGTTGGAGGAGATTTCAGGCAACTCGTAGTTTTTTGGAAGCTTGGCAACCCATTTAAATCAAAGTGATTTTTGCCAGTTTCTGCTTAGGGTTACATCAAGAGAAAACAACCCATAGAGATAGAACTTGATACTGCTTTAATGTGTCAAGTTTCAAAGAGCTAGCAAAAACCGTGTTTGATTTAGAGTTCCAAATACATGTATCCCTATAGGAGAAAACAGAGTGAAACCTAAAAATAAAAACGTTTACTGCAAAAGAACGGTTTAACTTACAAGAACGAAATTTGGTGAGCCAAGTGGTTTTGGTGTACTCATCATTACCTGAAAGAATCATCAAGATCGGGAGAAAAAATGTTGGCTGAGATTTGAGGCAAATCGTAGTTTTTTGGAAGCTTGGTAACCCCTTTCTATGAAAGTGATTTTCGCCAGTCTCTGCTTAGGGCTACATCAAGAGAAAACAACCCATAGAGATAGAACTTGAAACTGCTTTAATGTGTCAAGTTTCAAAGAGCTAGCACAAACCGTGTTTGATTTAGAGTTCCAAATACATGTATCCCTATAGGAGAAAACAGAGTGAAACCTAAAAATGAAAACGGTTACTGCAAACGAACGGTTTAACCTAGAAGAACGAAATTTGGTGAGTCAAGTGGTTTTGGTGTACTGATCATTACCTGAAAGAATCATCAAGATTGGGTGAATAAATGTTTGCTGAGATTTCAGGCAACTCGTAGTTTTTTGGAAGCTTGGCAACCCCTTTCCATGAAAGTGATTTTCGCCAGTCTCTGCTTAGGGCTACATAAACAGCAAACAAACCATAGAGACAGAACTTGAAACTGCTTTATTGTGTCAAGTTTCAAGGAGCTAGCACAAACCGTGTTTGATTTAGAGTTCCAAATACATGTATCCCTATAGGAGAAAACAGAGTGAAACCTAAAAATGAAAACGGTTACTGCAAACGAACGGTTTAACCTAAAAGAACGAAACTTGGTGAGCCTAGTGGTTTTTGTGTACTGATCCTTACCTGAAAGAATCATCAAGATTGGTAAAGAAATGTTGGCTGAGATTTCAGGCAACTCGTAGTTTTTTGGGAGCTTGGCAACCCCTTTCCATGAAAGTGATTTTCGCCAGTCTCTGCTTAGGGCTACATCAACAGCAAACAAACCATAGAGATAGAACTTGAAACTGCTTTATTGTGTCAAGTCAAAGAGCTAGCACAAACCGTGTTTGATTTAGAGTTCCAAATACATGTATCCCATTAGGAGAAAACAGAGTGAAACCTAAAAATTAAAACGGTTACTGCAAACGAACGGTTTAACCTAGAGGAATGAAATTTGGTGAGCCAAGTGGTTTTGGTGTACTGATCATTACCTGAAAGAATCATCAAGATTGGGTGAAAAATTGATTGCTGTGATTTAAGGCAACTCGTAGTTTTTGAAAGCTTGGCAACCCCGTTTGTGAAAGTGATTTTCGCCAGTCTCTGCTTAGGGCTACATCAATAGCAAACAAACCATAGACATAGAACTTGAAACTGCTTTATTGTGTCAAGTTTCAAAGAGCTAGCACAAACCGTGTTTCATTTAGAGTTCCAAATACATGTATCTCTATAGTAGAAAACAGAGTGAAACCTAAAAATATAAACGTTTACTGCAAACGAACGGTTTAACCTAAAAGAACGAAATTTGGTGAGCCAAGTGGTTTTGGTGTACACATCATTACCTGAAAGAATCATCAAGATTGGGTAAAAAATGTTGGAGGAGATTTCAGGCAACTCGTAGTTTTTTGGAAGCTTGGCAACCCATTTAAATCAAAGTGATTTTTGCCAGTTTCTGCTTAGGGTTACATCAAGAGAAAACAACCCATAGAGATAGAACTTGATACTGCTTTAATGTGTCAAGTTTCAAAGAGCTAGCAAAAACCGTGTTTGATTTAGAGTTCCAAATACATGTATCCCTATAGGAGAAAACAGAGTGAAACCTAAAAATAAAAACGTTTACTGCAAAAGAACGGTTTAACTTACAAGAACGAAATTTGGTGAGCCAAGTGGTTTTGGTGTACTCATCATTACCTGAAAGAATCATCAAGATCGGGAGAAAAAATGTTGGCTGAGATTTGAGGCAAATCGTAGTTTTTTGGAAGCTTGGTAACCCCTTTCTATGAAAGTGATTTTCGCCAGTCTCTGCTTAGGGCTACATCAAGAGAAAACAACCCATAGAGATAGAACTTGAAACTGCTTTAATGTGTCAAGTTTCAAAGAGCTAGCACAAACCGTGTTTGATTTAGAGTTCCAAATACATGTATCCCTATAGGAGAAAACAGAGTGAAACCTAAAAATGAAAACGGTTACTGCAAACGAACGGTTTAACCTAGAAGAACGAAATTTGGTGAGTCAAGTGGTTTTGGTGTACTGATCATTACCTGAAAGAATCATCAAGATTGGGTGAATAAATGTTTGCTGAGATTTCAGGCAACTCGTAGTTTTTTGGAAGCTTGGCAACCCCTTTCCATGAAAGTGATTTTCGCCAGTCTCTGCTTAGGGCTACATAAACAGCAAACAAACCATAGAGACAGAACTTGAAACTGCTTTATTGTGTCAAGTTTCAAGGAGCTAGCACAAACCGTGTTTGATTTAGAGTTCCAAATACATGTATCCCTATAGGAGAAAACAGAGTGAAACCTAAAAATGAAAACGGTTACTGCAAACGAACGGTTTAACCTAAAAGAACGAAACTTGGTGAGCCTAGTGGTTTTTGTGTACTGATCCTTACCTGAAAGAATCATCAAGATTGGTAAAAAAATGTTGGCTGAGATTTCAGGCAACTCGTAGTTTTTTGGGAGCTTGGCAACCCCTTTCCATGAAAGTGATTTTCGCCAGTCTCTGCTTAGGGCTACATCAACAGCAAACAAACCATAGAGATAGAACTTGAAACTGCTTTATTGTGTCAAGTCAAAGAGCTAGCACAAACCGTGTTTGATTTAGAGTTCCAAATACATGTATCCCATTAGGAGAAAACAGAGTGAAACCTAAAAATTAAAACGGTTACTGCAAACGAACGGTTTAACCTAGAGGAATGAAATTTGGTGAGCCAAGTGGTTTTGGTGTACTGATCATTACCTGAAAGAATCATCAAGATTGGGTGAAAAATTGATTGCTGTGATTTAAGGCAACTCGTAGTTTTTTGAAAGCTTGGCAACCCCGTTTGTGAAAGTGATTTTCGCCAGTCTCTGCTTAGGGCTACATCAATAGCAAACAAACCATAGACATAGAACTTGAAACTGCTTTATTGTGTCAAGTTTCAAAGAGCTAGCACAAACCGTGTTTCATTTAGAGTTCCAAATACATGTATCTCTATAGTAGAAAACAGAGTGAAACCTAAAAATATAAACGTTTACTGCAAACGAACGGTTTAACCTAAAAGAACGAAATTTGGTGAGCCAAGTGGTTTTGGTGTACACATCATTACCTGAAAGAATCATCAAGATTGGGTAAAAAATGTTGGAGGAGATTTCAGGCAACTCGTAGTTTTTTGGAAGCATGGCAACCCCTTTCAATGAAAGTGATTTTTGCCAGTTTCTGCTTAGGGTTACATCAAGAGAAAACAACCCATAGAGATAGAACTTGATACTGCTTTAATGTGTCAAGTTTCAAAGAGCTAGCAAAAACCGTGTTTGATTTAGAGTTCCAAATACATGTATCCCTATAGGAGAAAACAGAGTGAAACCTAAAAATAAAAACGTTTACTGCAAAAGAACGGTTTAACTTACAAGAACGAAATTTGGTGAGCCAAGTGGTTTCGGTGTACTGATCATTACCTGAAAGAATCATCAAGATTGGGTGAAAAAATGTTGGCTAAGATTTCAGGAAACTCGTAGTTTCTTGGAAGCTTGGCAACCCCTTTCCATGAAAGTGATTTTCGCCAGTCTCTGCTTAGGGCTACATCAACAGCAAGCAAACCATAGACATAGAACTTAAAACTGCTTTATTGTGTCAAGTTTCAAAGAGCTAGCACAAACCCTGTTTGATTTAAAGTTCCAAATACATGTATCCCTATAGGAGAAAACAGAGTGAATCCTAAAAGTGAAAACGGTTACTGCAAACGAACGGTTTAACCTAGAAGAACGAAATTTGGTGACCCAAGTGGTTTTGGTGAACTGATCATTACCTGAAAGAATCATCAAGATTGGGTGAAAAAATGTTGGCTGAGATTTCAGGCAACTCGTAGTTTTTTGGAACCTTGGAAACCCCTTTTCATGAAAGTGATTTTCGCCAGTCTCTGCTTAGGGCTACATCAACAGCAAACAAACCATAGAGATAGAACTTGAAACTGCTTTATTGTGTCAAGTTTCAAAGAGCTAGCAAAAAACCGTGTTTCATTTAAAGTTCCAAATACATGTATCCCTATAAGAGCAAACAGAGTGAAACCTAAAAATAAAAACGGTTACTGCAAACGAACGGTTTAACCTAGAAGAACGAAATTTGGTGAGCAAAGTGGTTTTGGTGTACTGATCATTACCTAAAAGAATCATCAAGATTGGGTGAAAAAATGTTGGCTGAGATTTCAGGGAATTCGTAGTTTTTTGGAAGCTTGGCAACCCCTTTCCATGAAAGTGATTTTCGCCAGTCTCTGCTTAGGGCTACATCAACAGCAAACAAACCATAGAGATAGAACTTGAAACTGCTTTATTATGTCAAGTTTCAAAGAGCTAGCACAAACAGTGTTTGATTTAGAGTTCCAAATACATGTATCCCTATAGGAGAAATCAGAGTGAAACCTAAAAATGAAAACGGTTACTGCAAACGAACCGTTTAACCTAGAAGAACTAAATTTGGTGAGCCAAGTGGTTTTGGTGTACTGATCATTACCTGAAAGAATCATCAAGATTGGGTGAAATAATGTTGGCTGAGATTTCAGGAAACTCGTAGTTTCTTGGAAGCTTGGCAACCCCTTTCCATGAAAGTGATTTTCGCCAGTCTCTGCTTAGGGCTACATCAAGAGCAAACAAACCATAGAGATAGAAATTGAAACTGCTTTATTGTGTCAAGTTTCAAAGAGCTAGCACAAACCGTGTTTAACGTAGAGTTCCAAATACATGTATCCCCATAGGAGAAAACAGAGTGAAATTAAAAATGAAAATGGTTACTGCAAACGAACGGTTTAACCTAGAAGAACGAAATTTGGTGACCCAAGGGGTTTTGGTGTACTGATCATTACTTGAAAGAATCTTGAAGATTTTGTCAAAAAATGTTGGCTGACATTTCAGGCAACTCGTAGTTTTTTGGAAGCTTGGCAACCCCTTTCCATGAAAGTGATTTTCGCCAGTCTCTGCTTAGGGCTACATCAACAGCAAACAAACCTTAGAGATAGAACTTGAAACTGCTTTATTTTGTCAAGTTTCAAAGAGCTAGCACATACCGTGTTTGATTTAGAGTTCCAAACATGTATCCCTATAGGAGAAAACAGAGTGAAACCTAAAAATGAAAACTGGTTACTGCAAACGAATGGTTTAACCTAGAAGAAGGAAATTTGGTGGAGCCAAGTGGTTTTTGTGTAAAGATCATTACCTGAACGAATCATCAAGATTGAATGAAAAAATGTTTGCTGAGATTTCAGGCAACTCGTAGTTTTTTAGAAGCTTGGCAAACCCTTTCCATGAAAGTGATTTTCGCCAGTCTCTGCTTAGAGCTACATCAACAGCAAACAAACCATAGAGATAGAACTTGAAACTGCTTGATTATGTCAAGTTTCAAAGAGCTAGCACAAACCGTGTTTGATTTAGAGTTCCAAATATATGTATCTCTATAGGAGAAAACAGAGTGAAACCTAAAAATGAAAACGGTTACGGCAAACGAACGGTTTAACCTAGAAGAACGAAATTTGGTGAGCCAAGTGGTTTTGGTGTACTGATCATTACCTGAAAGAATCATCAATATTGGGTAAAAAAATGTTTGCTGAGATTTCAGGCAACTCGTAGTTTTTTGGAAGCTTGGCAACCCCTTTCCATGAAAGTGATTTTCGCCAGTCTCTGCTTAGGGCTACATCAACAGAAAACAAAGCTTAGAGATAGAACTTGAAACTGCTTTATTGTGTCAAGTTTCAAAGAGCTAGCACAAACCGTGTATCATTTAGAGTTCCAAATACATGTATCCCTATAGGAGAAAACAGAGTGAAACCTAAAAAATGAAAACCGTTACTGCAAACGAACGGTTTAACCTAGAAGAACGAAATTTGGTGAGCCAAGTGGTTTTAGTGTACTGATCACTACCTGAAAGAATCATCAAGATTGGGTGAAAAAATGTTTGCTGTAATTTCAGGCAACTCGTAGTTTTTTGGAAGCTTGGCAACCCCTTTCCATGAAAGTGATTTTCGCCAGTCTCTGCTTAGGGCTACATCAACAGCAAACAATCCATAGAGATAGAACTTGAAACTGCTTTATTGTGTCAAGTTTCAAAGAGCTAGCACAAACCGTGTTTGATTTAGAGTTCCAAATACATGTATCCGTATAGGACAAAACAGAGTGAAACCTAAAAATGTAAACGGTTACTGCAAACGACAGGTTGAACCTAGAAGAACGAATTTTGGTGAGCCAAGTGGTTTTAGTGTACTGATCATTGTCTGAAAGAATCATCAAAATTGGGTGAAAAAATAATTGCTGAGATTTCAGGCAACTCGTAGTTTTTTGGAAGCTTGGCAACCCCTTTCCATGAAAGTGATTTTCGCCAGTCTCTGCTTAGGTCTACATCAACAGCAAACAAGCCATAGAGACAGAACTTGAAACTGCTTTATTGTGTCAAGTTTCATAGAGCTAGCACAAACCGTGTTTGATTTAGAGTACCAAATACATGTATGCCTATAGGAGAAAACAGAGTGAAACCTAAAAATTAAAACGGTTACTGCAAACAAACGGTTTAACCTAGAAAAACGAAATTTGGTAAGCCAAGTGGTTTTGGTGTACTGATCATTACCTGAAAGAATTATAAATATTGGGTAAAAAAATGTTTTCTGAGATTTCAGGCAACTCGTAATTTTTTGGAAGCTTGGCAACCCCATTCCATGAAAGTGATTTTCGCCAGTCTTGCTTAGGGCTACATCAACAGCATACAAACCATAGAGATAGAACTTGAAACTGCTTTATTGTGTCAAGTTTCAAAGAGCTAGCACAAACCGTGTTTGATTTAGAGTTCCAAATACATGTATCCCTATAGGGAGAAAACAGAGTGAAACCTAAAAATGAAAACGGTTACTGCAAACGAACGGTTTAACCTAGAAAAACGAAATTTGGTGAGCCAAGTGGTTTTGGTGTACTGATCATTACCTGAAAGAATCATCAATATTGGGTGAAAAAATGTTTGCTGAGATTTTAGGCAACATCTAGTTTTTTGGAAGCATGGCAACCCCTTTGAATTAAAGTGATTTTCACCAGTCTCTGCTTAGGGCTACATCAACAGCAAACAAACCATAGAGATAGAACTTGAAACTGCTTTATTGTGTCAAGTTTCAAAGAGCTAGCACAAACCGTGTTTGATTTAGAGTTCCAAATACATGTATCCCTATAGGAGAAAACAGAGTGAAACCTAAAAATGAAAACGGTTAATGTAAACGAACGGTTTAACCTAGAAGAATAAAATTTGGTGAGCCAAGTGGTTTTGGTGTACTGATCATTACCTGAAAGAATCATCAATATTGGGTAAAACAAGTTTCCTGAGATTTCAGGCAACTCGTAGTTTTTTGGAAGCTTGGCAACCCCTTTCCATGAAAGTGATTTTCGCCAGTCTCTGCTTAGGGCTACATCAAACGCATACAAACCATAGAGATAGAACTTGAAACTGCTTTATTGTGTGAAGTTTCAAAGAGCTAGCACAAACCGTGTTTGATTTAGAGTTCCAAATACATGTATCCCTATAGGAGAAAACAGAGTGAAACCTAAAAATGAAAACGGTTACTGCAAACGAACGGTTAAACCTAGAAAAACGAAATTTGGTGAGCCAAGTAGTTTTGGTGTACTGATCATTACCTGAAAGAATCATCAATATTGGGTGAAAAAATGTTTGCTGAGATTTTAGGCAACTTCTAGTTTTTTTGAAGCATGGCAACCCCTTTAAATTAAAGTGATTTTCACCAGTCTCTGCTTAGGGCTACATCAACAGCAAACAAACCATAGAGATAGAACTTGAAACTGCTTTATTGTGTCAAGTTTCAAAGAGCTAGCACAAACCGTGTTTGATTTAGAGTTCCAAATACATGTATCCCTATAGGAGAAAACAGAGTGAAACCTAAAAATGAAAACGGTTACTGCAAACTAACGGTTTAACCTAGAAGAACGAAATTTGGTGAGCCAAGTGGTTTTGGTGTACTGATCATTACCTGAAAGAATCATCAAGATTGGGTGAAAAAATGTTGGCTGAGATTTCAGGCAACTCGTAGTTTTTTGGAAGCTTGGCAACCCCTTTCCATGAAAGTGATTTTCGCCAGTCGCTGCTTAGGGCTACATCAACAGCAAACAAACCATAGAGATAGAACTTGAAACTGCTTTATTGTGTCAAGTTTCAAAGAGCTAGCACAAACCGTGTTTGATTTAGAGTTCCAAATACATGTATCCCTTGAGGAGAAAACAGAGGAAAACCTAAAAATGAAAACGGTTACTGCAAACGAACGGTTTAACCTAGAAGAACGAAATTTGGTGAGCCAAGTGGTTTTGGTGTACTGATCATTACCTGAAAGAATCATCAAGATTGGGTGAAAAAATGTTTGCTGAGATTTCAGGCAACTCGTAGTTTTTTGGAAGCTTGGCAACCCCTTTCCATGAATGTGATTTTCGCCAGTCGCTGCTTAGGGCTACATCAACAGCAAACAAACCATAGGGATAGAACTTGAAACTGCTTTATTGTGTCAAGATTCAAAGAGCTAGCAGAAACCGTGTTTGATTTAGAGTTCCAAATACATGTATCCCTATATGAGAAAACAGAATGAAACCTAAAAATAAAAACGGTTACTGCAAACGAACGGTTTAACCAAGAAGAACGAAATTTGGTGAGTCAAGTGGTTTTGGTGTACTGATCATTACCTGAAAGAATTATCAAGATTGGGTGAAAAAATGTTTGCTGAGATTTCAGGCAACTCGTAGTTTTTTTGAAGTTTGGCAACCCCTTTCCATGAAAGTGATTTTCGCCAGTCTCTGCTTATTGCTACATCAACAGCAAACAAACCGTAGAGATAGAACTTGAAACTGCTTTATTGTGTCAAGTGTCAAAGAGCTAGCAAGAACCATGTTTGAGTTAGAGTTCCAAATACATGTATCCCTATAGTAGAAAACAGAGTGAAATCTAAAAATGAAAACGGTTACTGCAAATGAACGGTTTAACCTAGAAGAACGAAATTTGGTGAGCCAAGTGGTTTTGGTGTACTGATCATTACCTGAAAGAATCATCAAGATTGGGTGAAAAAATGTTTGCTGAGATTTCAGGCAACTCGTAGTTTTTTGGAAGCTTGGCAACCCCTTTCCATGAAAGTGATTTTCGCCAGTCTCTGCTTAGGTCTACATCAACAGCAAACAATCCAAAGAGATAGAACTTGAAACTGCTTTATTGTGTCAAGTTTCAAAGAGCTAGCACAAACCGTGTTTGATTTAGAGTTCCAAATACATGTATCCCTATAGGAGAAAACAGAGTGAAACCTAAAAATGTAAACGGTTACTGCAAAGGAACGGTTTAACCTAGAAGAACGAAATTTGGTGAGCTAAGTGGTTTTGGTGTACTGATCATTACCTGAAAAAATTATCAAGATTGGGTGAAAAAAAATGTTTGCTGAGATTTCAGGCAACTCGTAGTTTTTTAGAAGCTTGGCAACCCCTTTCTATGAAAGTGATTTTCGCCAGTCTCTGCTTAGAGCTACATGAACAGCAAACAAATTACAGAGACAGAACTTGAAACTGCTTTATTATGTCAAGTTTCAAAGCGCTAGCACAAACCGTGTTTGATTTAGAGTTCCAAATACATGTATCCCTAGAGGAGAAAACAGAGTGAAACCTAAAAATGAAAATGGTTACTGCAAACGAACGGTTTAACCTAGAAGAACGAAATTTGGTGAGCCAAGTGGTTTTAGTGTACTGATCATTACCTGAAAGAATCATCAAGATTGGGTGAAAAAATGTTTGCTGATATTTCAGGCAACTCGTAGTTTTTTAAAAGATTGGCAACCCCTTTCCATGAAAGTGATTTTCGCCAGTCTCTGGTTAAGGCTACATCAACAGCAAACAATCCATAGAGATAGAACTTGAAACTGCTTTATTGTGTCAAGTTTCAAAGAGCTAGCACAAACCGTGTTTGATTTAGAGTTCCAAATACATGTATCCCTATAGGAGAAAACAGAGTGAAACCTAAAAATGAAAACGGTTACTGTAAACGAACGGTTTAACCTAGAAGAATCAAATTTGGTGAGCCACGTGGTTTTGGTGTACTGATCATTACCTGAAAGAATCATCAATATTGGGTGAAAAAATGTTTGCTGAGATTTCAGGCAACTCGTAGTTTTTTGGAAGGTTGGCAACCCCTTTCATGAAAGTGATTTTCGCCAGTCTCTGCTTAGGACTACATCAACAGCAAACAAACCATAGAGATAGAACTTGAAACTGCTTTATTGTGTCAAGTTTAAAAGGACTAGCACAAACCGTGTATCATTTAGAGTTCCAAATACATGTATCCCTATAGGAGAAAACAGAGTGAAACCTAAAAATGAAAACGGTTACTGCAAACGAACGGTTTAACCTAGAAGAACGAAATTTGGTGATCCAAGTGGTTTTAGTGTACTGATCACTACCTGAAAGAATCATCAAGATTGGGTGAAAAAATGTTTGCTGAGATTTCAGGGAACTCGTAGTTTTTTGGAAGACTGGCAACCCCTTTCCATGAAAGTGATTTTCGCCAGTCTCTGCTTAGGCCTACATCAACAGCAAACAAGCCATAGAGACAGAACTTGAAACTGCTTTATTGTGTGAAGTTTCATAGAGCTAGCACAAACCGTGTTTGATTTAGAGTACCAAATACATGTATGCCTATAGGAGAAAACAGAGTGAAACCTAAAAATGAAAACGGTTACTGCAAACGACAGGTTTAACCTAGAAGAACGAAATTTGGTGAGCCAAGTGGTTTTGGTGTACTGATCATTACCTGAAAAAAATCATCAAGATTGGGTGAAAAAATGTTTGCTGAGATTTCAGGCAACTCGTAGTTTTTTAGAAGCTTGGCAACCCCTTTCCATAAAAGTGATTTTCGCCAGTCTCTGCTTAGAGCTACATCAACAGCAAACAAATTATAGAGATAGAACTTGAAACTGCTTTATTATGTCAAGTTTCAAAGAGCTAGCACAAACCGTGTTTGATTTAGAGTTCCAAATACATGTATCCCTATAGGAGAAAACAGAGTGAAACCTAAAAATGAAAACGGTTACTGCAAACGACAGGTTTAACCTAGAAGAACGAAATTTGGTGAGCCAAGTGGTTTTGGTGTACTGATCATTACCTGAAAAAAATCATCAAGATTGGGTGAAAAAATGTTTGCTGAGAATTCAGGCAACTCGTAGTTTTTTAGAAGCTTGGCAACCCCTTTCCATAAAAGTGATTTTCGCCAGTCTCTGCTTAGAGCTACATCAACAGCAAACAAATTATAGAGATAGAACTTGAAACTGCTTTATTATGTCAAGTTTCAAAGAGCTAGCACAAACCGTGTTTGATTTAGAGTTCCAAATACATGTATCCCTATAGGAGAAAACAGAGTGAAACCTAAAAATGAAAACGGTTACTGCAAACGACAGGTTTAGCCTAGAAGAACGAAATTTGGTGAGCCAAGTGGTTTTGGTGTACTGATCATTACCTGAAAGAATCATCAATATTCGGTGAAAAAATGTTTGCTGAGAATTCAGGAAACTCGTAGTTTTTTGGAAGCTTGGCAACCCCTTTCCATGAAAGTGATTTTCGCCAGTCTCTGCTTAGGACTACATCAACAGCAAACAAACCATAGAGATAGAACTTGAAACTGCTTTATTGTGTCAAGTTTCAAAGAGCTAGCACAAACCGTGTATCATTTAGAGTTCCAAATACATGTATCCCTATAGGAGAAAACAGAGTGAAACCTAAAAATGAAAACGGTTACTGCAAACGAACGGTTTAACCTAGAAGAATGAAATTAGGTGAGCCAAGTGGTTTTGGTATACTGATCATTACCTGAAAAAATCATCAAGATTGGGTAAAAAATGTTTGCTGAGATTCAGGTAACTCGTCGTTTTTTAGAAGCTTGGCAAACCCTTTCCATGAAAGTGATTTTCGCCAGTCTCTGCTTAGAGCTACATCAACAGCAAACAAATTATACAGATAGAACTTGAAACTGCTTTATTATGTCAAGTTTCAAAGAGCTAGCACAAACCGTGTTTGATTTAGAGTTCCAAATACATGTATCCCTATAGGAGAAAACAGAGTGAAACCTAAAAATGTAAACGGTTACTGCAAAGGAACGGTTTAACCTAGAAGAACGAAATTTGGTGAGCTAAGTGGTTTTGGTGTACTGATCATTTCCTGAAAAAATTATCAAGATTGGGTGAAAAAAAAATGTTTGCTGAGATTTCAGGCAACTCGTAGTTTTTTAGAAGCTTGGCAACCCCTTTCTATGAAAGTGATTTTCGCCAGTCTCTGGTTAGGGCTACATCAACAGCAAACAATCCATAGAGATAGAACTTGAAACTGCTTTATTGTGTCAAGTTTCAAAGAGCTAGCACAAACCGTGTTTGATTTAGAGTTCCAAATACATGTATCCCTATAGGAGAAAACAGAGTGAAACTTAAAAATGAAAATGGTTACTGCAAACGACAGGTTTAACCTAGAAGAACGAAATTTGGTGAGCCAAGTGGTTTTGGTGTACTGATCATTACCTGAAAGAATCATCAAGATTGGGTGAAAAAATGTTTGCTGAGATTTCAGGCAACTCGTAGTTTTTTGGAAGCTTGGCAACCCCTTTCCATGAAAGTGATTTACGCCAGTTTCTGCTTAGGGCTACATCAACAACAAACAAACCATAGAGACAGAACTTGAAACTGCTTTATTGTGTCAAGTTTCAAAGAGCTAGCACAAACCGTGTTTGATTTAGAGTTCCAAATACATGTATCCCTATAGGAGAAAACAGAGTGAAACCTAAAAATGAAAACGGTTATTGCAAACGACAGGTTTAACCTAGAAGAACGAAATTTGGTGAGCCAAGTGGTTTTGGTGTACTGATCATTATCTGAAAGAATCATCAAAATTGGGTGAAAAAATAATTGCTGAGATTTCAGGCAACTCCTAGTTTTTTGGAAGCTTGGCAACTTCTTTCCATGAAAGTGATTTTCGCCAGTCTCTGCTTAGGCCTACATCAACAGCAAACAAGCCATAGAGACAGAACTTGAAACTGCTTTATTGTGTCAAGTTTCATAGAGCTAGCACAAACCGTGTTTGATTTAGAGAACCAAATACATGTATGCCTATAGGAGAAAACAGAGTGAAACCTAAAAATTAAAACGGTTACTGCAAACAAACGGTTTAACCTAGAAAAACGAAATTTGGTAAGCCAAGTGGTTTTGGTGTACTGATCATTACCTGAAAGAATCATCAATATTGGGTGAAAAAATGTTTGCTGAGATTTTAGGCAACATCTAGTTTTTTGGAAGCATGGCAACCCCTTTAAATTAAAGTGATTTTCACCAGTCTCTGCTTAGGGCTACATCAACAGCAAACAAACCATAGAGATAGAACTTGAAACTGCTTTATTGTGTCAAGTTTCAAAGAGCTAGCACAAACCGTGTTTGATTTAGAGTTCCAAATACATGTATCCCTATAGGAGAAAACAGAGTGAAACCTAAAAATGAAAACGGTTAATGTAAATGAACGGTTTAACCTAGAAGAATAAAATTTGGTGAGCCAAGTGGTTTTGGTGTACTGATCATTACCTGAAAGAATCATCAATATTGGGTAAAAAAAGTTTGCTGAAATTTCAGGCAACTCGTAGTTTTTTGGAAGCTTGGCAACCCCTTTCCATGAAAGTGATTTTCGCCAGTCTCTGCTTAGGGCTACATCAACAGCAAACAATCCAAAGAGATAGAACTTGATACTGCTTTATTGTGTCAAGTTTCAAAGCGCTAGCACAAACCGTGTTTGATTTAGAGTTCCAAATACATGTATCCCTATAGGAGAAAACAGAGTGAAACCTAAAAATGTAAACGGTTACTGCAAACGAACGGTTTAACCAGAAGAACGAAATTTGGTGAGCCAAGTGGTTTTAGTGTACTGATCATTACCTGAAAGAATCATCAAGATTGGGTGAAAAAATGTTTGCTGAGATTTCAGGCAACTCGTAGTTTTTTGGAAGCTTGGCAACCCCTTTCCATGAAAGTGATTTTCGCCAGTCTCTGGTTAAGGCTACATCAACAGCAAACAATCCATAGAGATAGAACTTGAAACTGCTTTATTGTGACAAGTTTCAAAGAGCTAGCACAAACCGTGTTTGATTTAGAGTTCCAAATACATGTATCCCTATAGGAGAAAACAGAGTGAAACCTAAAAATGAAAACGGTTACTGCAAACGACAGGTTTAACCTAGAAGAACGAAATTTGGTGAGCCAAGTGGTTTTGGTGTACTGATCATTATCTGAAAGAATCATCAAAATTGGTTGAAAAAATAATTGCTGAGATTTCAGGCAACTCGTAGTTTTTTGGAAGCTTGGCAACCCCTTTCCATGAAAGTGATTTTCGCCAGTCTCTGCTTAGGGCTACATCAACAGCAAACAAACCATAGAGATAGAACTTGAAACTGCTTTATTGTGTCAAGTTTCAAAGAGCTAGCACAAACCGTGTTTGATTTAGAGTTCCAAATACATGTATCCCTATAGGAGAAAACAGAGTGAAACCTAAAAATGAAAACGGTTAATGTAAATGAACGGTTTAACCTAGAAGAATAAAATTTGGTGAGCCAAGTGGTTTTGGTGTACTGATCATTACCTGAAAGAATCATCAATATTGGGTAAAAAAAGTTTGCTGAAATTTCAGGCAACTCGTAGTTTTTTGGAAGCTTGGCAACCCCTTTCCATGAAAGTGATTTTCGCCAGTCTCTGCTTAGGGCTACATCAACAGCAAACAATCCAAAGAGATAGAACTTGAAACTGCTTTATTGTGTCAAGTTTCAAAGAGCTAGCACAAACCGTGTTTGATTTAGAGTTCCAAATACATGTATCCCTATAGGAGAAAACAGAGTGAAACCTAAAAATGTAAACGGTTACTGCAAAGGAACGGTTTAACCTAGAAGAACGAAATTTGGTGAGCTAAGTGGTTTTGGTGTACTGATCATTACCTGAAAGAATCATCAAGATTGGGTGAAAAAATGTTGGCTGAGATTTCAGGAAACTCGTAGTTTTTTAGAAGCTTGGCAACCCCTTTCTATGAAAGTGATTTTCGCCAGTCTCTGCTTAGAGCTACATCAACAGCAAACAAATTACAGAGATAGAACTTGAAACTGCTTTATTATGTCAAGTTTCAAAGAGCTAGCACAAACCGTGTTTGATTTAGAGTTCCAAATACATGTATCCCTAGAGGAGAAAACAGAGTGAAACCTAAAAATGAAAACGGTTACTGCAAACGAACGGTTTAACCAGAAGAACGAAATTTGGTGAGCCAAGTGGTTTTAGTGTACTGATCATTACCTGAAAGAATCATCAAGATTGGGTGAAAAAATGTTTGCTGAGATTTCAGGCAACTCGTAGTTTTTTGGAAGCTTGGCAACCCCTTTCCATGAAAGTGATTTTCGCCAGTCTCTGGTTAAGGCTACATCAACAGCAAACAATCCATAGAGATAGAACTTGAAACTGCTTTATTGTGACAAGTTTCAAAGAGCTAGCACAAACCGTGTTTGATTTAGAGTTCCAAATACATGTATCCCTATAGGAGAAAACAGAGTGAAACCTAAAAATGAAAACGGTTACTGCAAACGACAGGTTTAACCTAGAAGAACGAAATTTGGTGAGCCAAGTGGTTTTGGTGTACTGATCATTATCTGAAAGAATCATCAAAATTGGTTGAAAAAATAATTGCTGAGATTTCAGGCAACTCGTAGTTTTTTGGAAGCTTGGCAACCCCTTTCCATGAAAGTGATTTTCGCCAGTCTCTGCTTAGGGCTACATCAACAGCAAACAAGCCATAGAGACAGAGCTTGAAACTGCTTTATTGTGTCAAGTTTCATAGAGCTAGCACAAACCGTGTTTGATTTAGAGTACCAAATACATGTATCCCTATAGGAGAAAACATTGTGAAACCTAAAAATTAAAACGGTTACTGCAAACAAACGGTTTAACCTAGAAAAACGAAATTTGGGAAGCCAAGTGGTTTTGGTGTACTGATCATTACCTGAAAGAATCATAAATATTGGGTAAAAAAATGTTTTCTGAGATTTCAGGCAACTCGTAGTTTTTTGGAAGCTTGGCAACCCCTTTCCATGAAAGTGATTTTCGCCAGTCGCTGCTTAGGGCTACATCAACAGCAAACAAACCATAGTGATAGAACTTGAAACTGCTTTATTGTGTCAAGTTTCAAAGAGCTAGCAGAAACCGTGTTTGATTTAGCGTTCCAAATACATGTATCCCTATATGAGAAAACAGAATGAAACCTAAAAATAAAAACGGTTACTGCAAACGAACGGTTTAACCAAGAAGAACGAAATTTGGTGAGCCAAGTGGTTTTGGTGTACTGATCATTACCTGAAAGAATCATCAAGATTGGGTGAAAAAATGTTTGCTGAGATTTCAGGCAACTCGTAGTTTTTTGGAAGCTTGGCAAACGCTTTCCATGAAAGTGATTTTTGACAGTCTCTGCTTAGGGATACATCAACAACAAACAAACGATAGAGATAGAACTTGAAACTGCTTTATTGTGTCAAGTTTCAAAGAGCTAGCACAAACCGTGTTTGATTTAGAGTTCCAAATACATGTATCTCTATAGGAGAAAACAGAGTGAAACCTAAAATGAAAACGGTTACTGCAAAGGAACGGTTTAACCTAGAAGAACGAAATTTGGTGAGCCAAGTGGTTTTGGTGTAATGATCATTACCTGAAAGAATCATCAAGATTGGGTGAAAAAATGTTTGCTGAGATTTCAGGCAACTCGTAGTTTTTTGGAAGCTTGGCAACCCCTTTCCATGAAAGTGATTTTCGCCAGTCTCTGCTTAGGGCTACATCAACAGCAAACAAACCATAGAGATAGAACTTGAAACTGCTTTATTGTGTCAAGTTTCAAAGAGCTAGCACAAACCGTGTTTGATTTAGAGTTGCAAATACATGTATCCCTATATGAGAAAACAGAGTGAAACCTAAAAATAAAAACGGTTACTGCAAATGAACGGTTTAACTTACAAGAACGAAATTTGGTGAGCCAAGTGGTTTTGGTGTACTGATCATTACCTGAAAGAATCATCAAGATTGCGTTTAAAAAATGTTTGCTGAGATTTCAGGCAACTTGTACTTCTTTGAAAACGTGGCAAACCCTTTCCATGAAAGTGATTTTCGCCAGTCTCTGCTTAGGGCTACATCAACAGCAAACAAACCATAGAGATAGAACTTGAAACTGCTTTATTGTGTCAAGTTTCAAAGAGCTAGAACAAACCGTGTTTGATTTAGAGTTCCAAATACATGTATCCCTATAGGAGAAAACAGAGTGAAACCTAAAAATGGAAACGGTTACTGCAAACGAACGGTTTAAACTAGAAGAACGAAATTTGGTGAGCCAAGTAGTTTTGGTGTACTGATCATTACCTGAAAGAATCATCAAGATTGGGTGAAAAAAGGTTTGCTGAGATTTCAGGCAACTCGTAGTTTTTTGGAAGCTCGGCAATCCCTTTCCATGAAAGTGATTTTGGCCAGTCTCTGCTTAGGGCTACATCAACAGCAAACAAAGCATAGAGATAGAACTTGAAACTGCTCTATTGTGTCAAGTTTCAAAGAGCTAGCAGAAACCGTGTTTGATTTAGAGTTCCAAATACATACATCCCTATTGGAGAAAACAGAGTGAAACCTAAAAATAAAAACGGTTACTGCAAACGAACGGTTTAACCAAGAAGAACGAAATTTGGTGAGCCAAGTGGTTTTGGTGTACTGATAATTACCTGAAAGAATCATCAAGTTTGGGTGAAAATATGTTTGCTGAGATTTCAGGCAACTCGTAGTTTTTTGGAAGTTTGGCAACCCCTTTCCATGAAAGTGATTTTCGCCAGTCTCTGCTTAGGGCTACATCAACAGCAAACAAACCATAGAGATAGAACTTGAAACTGCTTTATTGTGCCAAGTTTCAAAGAGCTAGAACAAACCGTGTTTGATTTAGAGTTCCTAATACATGTATCCCTATAGGAGAAAACAGAGTGAAACCTAAAAATGGAAACGGTTACTGCAAACGAACGGTTTAAACTAGAAGAACGAAATTTGGTGAGCCAAGTGGTTTTGGTGTACTGATCATTACCTGAAAGAATCATCAAGATTGGGTGAAAAAATGTTTGCTGAGATTTCAGGCAACTCGTAGTTTTTTGGAAGCTTGGCAAACGCTTTCCATGAAAGTGATTTTTGACAGTCTCTGCTTAGGGATACATCAACAACAAACAAACGATAGAGATAGAACTTGAAACTGCTTTATTGTGTCAAGTTTCAAAGAGCTAGCACAAACCGTGTTTGATTTAGAGTTCCAAATACATGTATCTCTATAGGAGAAAACAGAGTGAAACCTAAAATGAAAACGGTTACTGCAAAGGAACGGTTTAACCTAGAAGAACGAAATTTGGTGAGCCAAGTGGTTTTGGTGTAATGATCATTACCTGAAAGAATCATCAAGATTGGGTGAAAAAATGTTTGCTGAGATTTCAGGCAACTCGTAGTTTTTTGGAAGCTTGGCAACCCCTTTCCATGAAAGTGATTTTCGCCAGTCTCTGCTTAGGGCTACATCAACAGCAAACAAACCATAGAGATAGAACTTGAAACTGCTTTATTGTGTCAAGTTTCAAAGAGCTAGCAGAAACCGTGTTTGATTTAGAGTTGCAAATACATGTATCCCTATATGAGAAAACAGAGTGAAACCTAAAAATAAAAACGGTTACTGCAAATGAACGGTTTAACTTACAAGAACGAAATTTGGTGAGCCAAGTGGTTTTGGTGTACTGATCATTACCTGAAAGAATCATCAAGATTGCGTTTAAAAAATGTTTGCTGAGATTTCAGGCAACTTGTACTTCTTTGAAAACGTGGCAAACCCTTTCCATGAAAGTGATTTTCGCCAGTCTCTGCTTAGGGCTACATCAACAGCAAACAAACCATAGAGATAGAACTTGAAACTGCTTTATTGTGTCAAGTTTCAAAGAGCTAGAACAAACCGTGTTTGATTTAGAGTTCCAAATACATGTATCCCTATAGGAGAAAACAGAGTGAAACCTAAAAATGGAAACGGTTACTGCAAACGAACGGTTTAAACTAGAAGAACGAAATTTGGTGAGCCAAGTAGTTTTGGTGTACTGATCATTACCTGAAAGAATCATCAAGATTGGGTGAAAAAAGGTTTGCTGAGATTTCAGGCAACTCGTAGTTTTTTGGAAGCTCGGCAATCCCTTTCCATGAAAGTGATTTTGGCCAGTCTCTGCTTAGGGCTACATCAACAGCAAACAAAGCATAGAGATAGAACTTGAAACTGCTCTATTGTGTCAAGTTTCAAAGAGCTAGCAGAAACCGTGTTTGATTTAGAGTTCCAAATACATGTATCCCTATTGGAGAAAACAGAGTGAAACCTAAAAATAAAAACGGTTACTGCAAACGAACGGTTTAACCAAGAAGAACGAAATTTGGTGAGCCAAGTGGTTTTGGTGTACTGATAATTACCTGAAAGAATCATCAAGTTTGGGTGAAAATATGTTTGCTGAGATTTCAGGCAACTCGTAGTTTTTTGGAAGTTTGGCAACCCCTTTCCATGAAAGTGATTTTCGCCAGTCTCTGCTTAGGGCTACATCAACAGCAAACAAACCATAGAGATAGAACTTGAAACTGCTTTATTGTGCCAAGTTTCAAAGAGCTAGAACAAACCGTGTTTGATTTAGAGTTCCTAATACATGTATCCCTATAGGAGAAAACAGAGTGAAACCTAAAAATGGAAACGGTTACTGCAAACGAACGGTTTAAACTAGAAGAACGAAATTTGGTGAGCCAAGTGGTTTTGGTGTACTGATCATTACCTGAAAGAATCATCAAGATTTGGTGAAAATATGTTTGCTGAGATTTCAGGCAACTCGTAGTTTTTTGGAAGCTCGGCAACCCCTTTCCATGAAAGTGATTTTCGCCAGTCTCTGCTTAGGGCTACATCAACAGCAAACAAACCATAGAGATAGAACTTGAAACTGCTCTATTGTGTCAAGTTTCAAAGAGCTAGCACAAACCGTGTTTGATTTAGAGTTCCAAATACATGTATCCCTATAGGAGAAAACTGAGTGAAACCTAAAAATGAAAACGGTTACTGCAAACGAACGGTTCAACCTAGAAGAACGAAATTTGGTGAGCCAAGTGGTTTTGGTGTACTGATAATTACCTGAAAGAATCATCAAGATTGGCTGAAAAAATGTTTGCTGAGATTTCAGGCAACTCGTAGTTTTTTGGAACCTTGGCAAACCCTTTCCATGAAAGTGATTTTTGCCAGTCTGTGCTTATGGATACATCAACAGGAAACAAACGATAGAGATAGAAGTAGAAACTGCTTTATTGTGTCAAGTTTCAAAGAGCTAGCAGAAACCGTGTTTGATTTAGAGATTCAAATACATGTATCCTTATAGGACAAAACAGAGTGAAACCTAAAAATAAAAACGGTTACTGCAAGCGAACGGTTTAACCTAGAAGAACGAAATTTGGTAAGCCAAGGGGTTTTGGTGTACTGATCATTACCTGAAAGAATCATCAAGATTGGGTGAAAAAAATGTTTGCTGAGATTTCAAGAAACTCGTAGTTTTTTGGAAGCTTGCCATCCCCTTTCCATGAAAGTGATTTTCGCCAGTCTCTGCTTATTGCTACATCAACAGCAAACAAACCATAGAGATAGAACTTGAAACTGCTTTATTGTGTCAAGTTTCAAAAAGCTAGAACAAACCGTGTTTGATTTAGAGTTCCAAATACATGTATCCCTATAGGAGAAAACAGAGTGAAACCTAAAAATGAAAACGGTTACAGCAAAGGAACGGTTTAACCTAGAAGAACGAAATTTCGTGAGCCAAGTGGTTTTGGTGTACTGATCATTACCTGAAAGAATCATCAAGATTGGGTGAAAAAATGTTGGCTGAGATTTCAGGCAACTCGTAGTTTTTTGGAAGCTTGGCAAGCCCTTTCCATGAAAGTGATTTTCGCCAGTCTCTGCTTAGGGCTACATCAAGAGCAAACAAACCATAGAGATAGAACTGGAAACTGCTTTATTCTGTCAAGTTTCATAGAGCTAGCACAAACCGTGTTTGATTTAGAGTTCCAAATACATGTATCCCTATAGGAGAAAACAGAGTGAAACCTAAAAATGAAAACGGTTACTGCAAACGAACGGTTCAACCTAGAAGAACGAAATTTGGTGAGCCAAGTGGTTTTGGTGTACTGATAATTACCTGAAAGAATCATCAAGATTGGGTGAAAAAATGTTTGCTGAGATTGCAGGCAACTCGTAGTTTTTTGGAAGCTTGGCAAACCCTTTCCATGAAAGTGATTTTTGCCAGTCTCTGCTTAGGGATACATCAACAGCAAACAAACGATAGAGATAGAAGTTGAAATTGCTTTATTGTGTCAAGTTTCAAAAAGCTAGCACAAACCGTGTTTGATTTAGAGTTCCAAATACATGTATCCCTATAGGAGAAAACAGAGTGAAACCTAAAAATAAAAACGGTTACTGCAAACGAACGGTTTAACCAAGAAGAACGAAATTTGGTGAGCCAAGTGGTTTTGGTGTACTGATCATTAACAGAAAGAATCATCAAGATTGGGTGAAAAAATGTTTGCTGAGATTTCAGGAAACTCGTAGTTTTTTGGAAGCTTGGCATCCCCTTTCCATGAAAGTGATTTTCGCCAGTCTCTGCTTATTGCTACATCAACAGCAAACAAACCATAGAGATAGAACTTGAAACTGCTTTATTGTGTCAAGTTTCCAAGAGCTAGCACAAACCGTGTTTGATTTAGAGTTCCAAATACATGTATCCCTATAGGAGAAAACAAAGTGAAACCTAAAAATAAAAACGGTTACTGCAAACGAACGGTTTAACCTAGAAGAACGAAATTTGGTGAGCCAAGGGGTTTTGGTGTACTGATCATTACCTGAAAGAATCATCAAGATTGGGTGAAAAAATGTTTGCTGAGATTTCAGGCAACTCGTAGTTTTTTGGAAGCTTGGCAACCCCTTTCCATGAAAGTGATTTTCGCCAGTCTCTGCTTAGTGCTACATAAACAGGAAACAAACCATAGAGATAGAACTTGAAACTGCTTTATTGTGTCAAGTTTCAAAAAGCTAGAACAAACCGTGTTTGATTTAGAGTTCCAAATACATGTATCCCTATAGGAGAAAACAGAGTGAAACCTAAAAATGAAAACGGTTACAGCAAACGAACGGTTTAACCTAGAAGAACGAAATTTCGTGAGCCAAGTGGTTTTGTTGTACTGATCATTACCTGAAAGAATCATCAAGATTGGGTGAAAAAATGTTGGCTGAGATTTCAGGCAACTCGTAGTTTTTTGGAAGCTTGGCAAGCCCTTTCCATGAAAGTGATTTTCGCCAGTCTCTGCTTAGGGCTACATCAAGAGCAAACAAACCATAGAGATAGAACTGGAAACTGCTTTATTCTATCAAGTTTCATAGAGCTAGCACAAACCGTGTTTGATTTAGAGTTCCAAATACATGTATCCCTATAGGAGAAAACAGAGTGAAACCTAAAAATGAAAACGGTTACTGCAAACGAACGGTTTAACCTAGAAAAACGAAATTTGGTGAGCCAAGTGGTTTTGCTGTACTGATCATTACCTGAAAGAATCATCAAGATTGGGTGAAAAAAAGTTGGCTGAGATTTCAGGCAACTCGTAGTTTTTTGGTAGCTTGGCCACCCCTTTCCATGAAAGTTATTTTCGCCAGTCTCTGCTTAGGGCTACAGCAACAGCAAAGAAACCATAGAGATAGAACTTGAAACTGCTTTATTTTGTTAAGTTTCAAAGAGCTAGCACAAACCGTGTTTGCTTTAGAGTTCCAAATACATGTATCACTATAGGAGAAAAAAGAGTGAAACCTAAAAATGAAAACGGTTACTGCAAACGAACGGTTTAACCTAGAATAACGAAATTTGGTGAGCCAAGTGGTTTTGGTGTACTGATAATTACCTGAAAGAATCATCAAGATTGGGTGAAAAAATGTTGGAGGGGATTTCAGGCAACTCGTAGTTTTTTGGAAGCTTGGCAACCCCTTTCCATGAAAGTGATTTTCGCCAGTCTCTGCTTAGGGCTACATCAACAGAAAACAAACCATAGAGATAGAACTTGAAACTGCTTTATTGTGTCAAGTTTCAAAGAGCTAGCACAAACCGTGTTTGATTTAGAGTTCAAAATACATGTATCCCTATAGGAGAAAACAGAGTGAAACCTAAAAATGAAAACGGTTACTGCAAATGAACGGTTTAACCTAGAAAAACGAAACTTGGTGAGCCAAGTGGTTTTGGTGTACTGATCATTACCTGAAAGAATCATCAAGATTGGGTGAAAAAATGTTGGCTGAGATTTCAGGCCACTCGTAGTTTTTTGGAAACTTGGAAACCCCTTTCCATGAAAGTGATTATCGCAGGTCTCTGCTTAGGGCTACATCAACAGCAAAAAAACCATAGAGATAGAACTTGAAACTGCTCTATTGGGTCAAGTTTTAAAGAGCTATCACAAACCGTGTTTGATTTAGAGTTCCAAATACATGTATCCCTATAGGAGAAAACAGAGTGAAAACTAAAAATGAAAACGGTTACTGCAAACGAACGGTTTAACCTAGAAGAACGAAATTTGGTGAGCCAAGTGGTTTTGGTGTACTGATCATTACCTGAAAGAATCATCAAGATTGGGTGAAAAAATGTTTGCTGAGATTTCAGGCAACTCGTAGTTTTTTGGAAGATTTACAACCACTTTCCATGAAAGTGATTTTCGCAGGTCTCTGCTTAGGGCTACATCAACAGCAAACAAACCATAGAGATAGAACTTGAAACTGCTTTATTGTGTCAAGTTTCAAAGAGGTAGCACAAACCGTGTTTGATTTAGAGTTCCAAATACATGTATCCCTATAGGAGAAAACAGAGTGAAACCTAAAAATGAAAACGGTTACTGCAAACGAATGGTTTAACCTAAAAGAACGAAACTTGGTGAGCCTAGTGGTTTTGGTGTACTGATCCTTACCTGAAAGAATCATCAAGATTGGGTGAATATGTATTTGCTGAGATTTCAGGCAACTCGTAGTTTTTTGGAAGCTTGGCTACACCTTTCCATGAAAGTGATTTTCGACAGTCTCTTCTTAGCGCTACATCAACAGCAAACAAACCATAGAGATAGACCTGGAAACTGCTTTATTGTGCCAAGTTTCAAAGAGCTAGCAAAAACCGTGTTTGATTTAGAGTTCCAAATACATGTATCTCTATAGGAGAAAACAGAGTGAAACCTAAAAATTTAAATGGTTTCTGCAAACGAACGGTTTAACCTAGAAGAACGAAATTTGGTCAGCCAAGTGGTTTTGGTGTACTGATCATTACCTGAAAGAATCATCAAGATTGGGTGAAAAAATGTTGGCTGAGATTTCAGGCAACTCGTAGTTTTTTGGAAGCTTGGCAACCCCTTTCCATGAAAGTGATTTTCGCCAGTCTCTGCTTAGGGCTACATCAAGAGAAAACAACCCATAGAGATAGAACTTGAAACTGCTTTAATGTGTCAAGTTTCAAAGAGCTAGCACAAACCGTGTTTTATTTAGAGTTCCAAATACATGTATCCCTATAGGAGAAAACAGAGTGAAACCTAAAAATGAAAATGGTTACTGCAAAGGAACGGTATAACCTAGAAGAACGAAATTTGGTGAGTCAAGTGGTTTTGGTGTACTGATCATTACCTGAAAGAATCATCAAGATTGGGTGAAAAAATGTTTGCTGAGATTTCAGGCAACTCGTAGTTTTTTGGAAGCTTGGCAACCCTTTCCATGAAAGTGATTTTCTCAGGTCTCTGCTTAGGGCTACATCAACAGCAAACATTGCATAGAGATAGAACTTGAAACTGCTTTATTGTGTCAAGTTTCAAAGAGCTAGCACAAACTGTGTTTGATTTAGAGTTCCAAATACATGTATCCCTATAGGAGAAAACAGAGTGAAACCTAAAAATGAAAACGGTTACTGCAAACGAACTGTTTAACCTAAAAGAACGAAACTTGGTGAGCCTAGTGGTTTTGGTGTACTGATCCTTACCTGAAAGAATCATCAAGATTGGGTGAATAAATGTTTGCTGAGATTTCGGGCAACTCGTAATTTTTTGGAAGCTTGGCTACCCCTTTCCATGAAAGTGATTTTCGCCAGTCTCTTCTTAGGGCTACATCAACAGCAAACAAACCATAGAGATAGACCTGGAAACTGCTTTATTGTGTCAAGTTTCAAAGAGCTAGCAAAAACTGTGTTTGATTTAGAGTTCCAAATACAAGTATCTCTATAGGAGAAAACAGAGTGAAACCTAAAAATGAAAACGGTTTCTGCAAATGAACGGTTTAACCTAGAAGAACGAAATTTGGTGAGCCAAGTGGTTTTGGTGTACTGATCATTACCTGAAAGAATCATCAAGATTGGGTGAAAAAATTTTGGCTGAGATTTCAGGCAAATCGTAGTTTTTTGGAAGCTTGGCAACCCCTTTCCATGAAAGTGATTTTCGCCAGTCTCTGCTTAGGGCTACATTAAGAGAAAAGAACCCATAGAGATAGAACTTGAAACTGCTCTATTGTGTCAAGTTTCAAAGACCTAGCACAAACCGTGTTTGATTTAGAGTTCCAAATACATGTATCCCTAGAGGAGAAAACAGAGTGAAACCTAAAAATGAAAACGGTTACTGCAAACGAACGGTTTAACCTAGAAGAACGAAATTTGGTGAGCCAAGTGGGTTTGGTGTACTGATCATTACCTGAAAGAATCATCAAGATTGGGTGAAAAAATATTTGCTCAGATTTCAGGCAACTTGTAGTTCTTTGGAAGCTCGGCAACCCCTTTCCATGAAAGTGATTTTCGCCAGTCTCTGCTTTGGGCTACATCAACAGCAAACAAAGCCTAGAGATAGAACTTGAAACTGCTCTATTGTGTAAAGTTTCAAAGAGCTAGCACAAACCGTGTTTGATTTAGAGTTCCAAATACATGTATCCCTAGAGGAGAAAACAGAGTGATACCTAAAAATGAAAACGATTACTGTAAACGAACGGTTTAACCTAGAAGAATGAAATTTGGTGAGCCAAGTTGTTTTGGTGTACTGATCATTACCTGAAAGAATCATCAAGATTGGGTGAAAAAATGTTTGCTGAGATTTCAGGCAACTCGTTGTTTTATGGAAGCTTGGCAACCCCTTTCCATGAAAGTGATTTTTGCCATTCTCTGCTTAGGGCTACATCAACAGCAAACAAAGCATAGAGATAGAACTTGAAACTGCTCTATTGTGTCAAGCTTTAAAGATCTAGCACAAACCGTGTTTGATTGAGAGTTCCAAATACATGTATCCCTATAGGAGAAAACAGAGTGAAACCTAAAAATGAAAACGGTTACTGCAAACGAATGGTTTAACCTAAAAGAACGAAACTTGGTGAGCCTAGTGGTTTTGGTGTACTGATCCTTACCTGAAAGAATCATCAAGATTGGGTGAATATATGTTTGCTGAGATTTCAGGCAACTCGTATTTTTTTGGAAGCTTGGCTACACCTTTCCATGAAAGTGATTTTCGCCAGTCTCTTCTTAGCGCTACATCAACAGCAAACAAACCATAGAGATAGACCTGGAAACTGCATTATTGTGCCAAGTTTCAAAGAGCTAGCAAAAACCGTGTTTGATTTACAGTTCCAAATACATGTATCTCTATAGGAGAAAACAGAGTGAAACCTAAAAATTAAAATGGTTTCTGCAAACGAACGGTTTAACCTAGAAGAACGAAATTTGGTCAGCCAAGTGGTTTTGGTGTACTGATCATTACCTGAAAGAATCATCAAGATTGGGTGAAAAAATGTTGGCTGAGATTTCAGGCAACTCGTAGTTTTTTGGAAGCTTGGCAACCCCTTTCCATGAAAGTGATTTTCGCCAGTCTCTGCTTAGGGCCACATCAAGAGAAAACAACCCATAGAGATAGAACTTGAAACTGCTTTAATGTGTCAAGTTTCAAAGAGCTAGCAGAAACCGTGTTTGATTTAGAGTTCCAAATACATGTATCCCTATAGGAGAAAACAGAGTGAAACCTAAAAATGAAAATGGTTACTGCAAAGGAACGGTATAACCTAGAAGAACGAAATTTGGTGAGTCAAGTGGTTTTGGTGTACTGATCATTACCTGAAAGAATCATCAAGATTGGGTGAAAAAATGTTTGCTGAGATTTCAGGCAACTCGTAGTTTTTTGGAAGCTTGGCAACCCTTTCCATGAAAGTGATTTTCTCAGGTCTCTGCTTAGGGCTACATCAACAGCAAACATTGCATAGAGATAGAACTTGAAACTGCTTTATTGTGTCAAGTTTCAAAGAGCTAGCACAAACCGTGTTTGATTTAGAGTTCCAAATACATGTATCCCTATAGGAGAAAACAGAGTGAAACCTAAAAATGAAAACGGTTACTGCAAACGAACTGTTTAACCTAAAAGAACGAAACTTGGTGAGCCTAGTGGTTTTGGTGTACTGATCCTTACCTGAAAGAATCATCAAGATTGGGTGAATAAATTTTTGCTGAGATTTCGGGCAACTCGTAATTTTTTGGAAGCTTGGCTACCCCTTTCCATGAAAGTAATTTTCGCCAGTCTCTTCTTAGGGCTACATCAACAGCAAACAAACCATAGAGATAGACCTGGAAACTGCTTTATTGTGTCAAGTTTCAAAGAGCTAGCAAAAACTGTGTTTGATTTAGAGTTCCAAATACAAGTATCTCTATAGGAGAAAACAGAGTGAAACCTAAAAATGAAAACGGTTTCTGCAAACGAACCGTTTAACCTAGAAGAACGAAATTTGGTGAGCCAAGTGGTTTTGGTGTACTGATCATTACCTGAAAGAATCATCAAGATTGGGTGAAAAAATTTTGGCTGAGATTTCAGGCAAATCGTAGTTTTTTGGAAGCTTGGCAACCCCTTTCCATGAAAGTGATTTTCGCCAGTCTCTGCTTAGGGCTACATTAAGAGAAAAGAACCCATAGAGATAGAACTTGAAACTGCTCTATTGTGTCAAGTTTCAAAGACCTAGCACAAACCGTGTTTGATTTAGAGTTCCAAATACATGTATCCCTAGAGGAGAAAACAGACTGAAACCTAAAAATGAAAACGGTTACTGCAAACGAACGGTTTAACCTAGAAGAACGAAATTTGGTGAGCCAAGTGGGTTTGGTGTACTGATCATTACCTGAAAGAATCATCAAGATTGGGTGAAAAAATATTTGCTCAGATTTCAGGCAACTTGTAGTTCTTTGGAAGCTCGGCAACCCCTTTCCATGAAAGTGATTTTCGCCAGTCTCTGCTTTGGGCTACATCAACAGCAAACAAAGCATAGAGATAGAACTTGAAACTGCTCTATTGTGTAAAGTTTCAAAGAGCTAGCACAAACCGTGTTTGATTTAGAGTTCCAAATACATGTATCCCTAGAGGAGAAAACAGAGTGATACCTAAAAATGAAAACGATTACTGTAAACGAACGGTTTAACCTAGAAGAATGAAATTTGGTGAGCCAAGTTGTTTTGGTGTACTGATCATTACCTGAAAGAATCATCAAGATTGGGTGAAAAAATGTTTGCTGAGATTTCAGGCAACTCGTAGTTTTATGGAAGCTTGGCAACCCCTTTCCATGAAAGTGATTTTTGCCATTCTCTGCTTAGGGCTACATCAACAGCAAACAAAGCATAGAGATAGAACTTGAAACTGCTCTATTGTGTCAAGCTTTAAAGAGCTAGCACAAACCGTGTTTGATTTAGAGTTCCAAATACATGTATCCCTATAGGAGAAAACAGAGTGAAACCTAACAATGAAAACGGTTACTGCAAACGAACGGTTTAACCTAGAAGAACGAAATTTGGTGAGCCAAGTGGTTTTGGTGTACTGATCATTACCTGAAAGAATCATCAAGATTGGGTGAAAAAATGTTTGCTGAGATTTCAGGCAACTCGCAGTTTTTTGGAAGCTTGGCAAACCCTTTCCATGAAAGTGATTTTTGCCAGTCTCTGCTTAGGGCTACGTCAACAGCAAACAAAGCATAGAGATAGAACTTGAAACTGCTCTATTGTGTCAAGTTTCAAAGACCTAGCACAAATCGTGTTTGATTTACAGTTCCAAGTACATGTATCCCTAGAGGAGAAAACAGAGTGAAACCTAAAAATGAAAACGCTTACTGCAAATGAACGGTTTAACCTAGAAGAACGAAATTTGGTGAGCCAAGTGGTTTTGGTGTACTGATCATTACCTGAAAGAATCATCAAGATTGGGTGAAAAAAATGTGTGCTGAGATTTCAGGAAACTCATAGTTTTTTGGAAGCTTGGCATCCCCTTTCCATGAAAGTGATTTTCGCCAGTCTCTGCTTATTGCTACATCTACAGCAAACAAACCATCGTGATAGAACTTGAAACTGCTTTATTGTGTCAAGTTTCAAAGAGCTAGCACAAACCGTGTTTGATTTAGAGTTCCAAATACATGTATCCCTATAGGAGAAAAAAGAGTGAAACCTAAAAATGAAAACGGTTACTGCAGAGGAACGGTTTAACCTAGAAAAACGAAATTTGGTGAGCCAAGTGGTTTTGGTGTACTGATCATTACCTGAAAGAATCTCAAGATTGGGTGAAAAAATGTTTGCTGAGATTTCAGGGAATTCGAGTTTTTTGGAAGCTTGGCAACGCTTTTCCATGAAAGTGATTTTTGCCAGTCTCTGCTTAGGGCTACATAAACAGCAAACAAACCATAGAGATAGAACTTGAAACTGCTTTATTGTGTCAAGTTTCAAAGAGCTAGCACAAACCGTGTTTGATTTAGAGTTCCAAATACATGTATCCCTATAGGAGAAAAAAGAGTGAAACCTAAAAATGAAAACGGTTACTGCAAACGAACGGTTTAACCTAGAAGAAAGAAATTGGGTGAGCCAAGTGGTTTTGGGGTACTGATCATTACCTGAAAGAATCATCAAGATTGGGTGAAAAAATGTTTGCTGAGATTTCAGGCAACTCGTAGTTTTTTGGAAGCTTGGCAACCTCTTTTCATGAAAGAGATTTTCGCCAGTCTCTGTTTAGGGCTACATCAACAGCAAACAATCCATAGAGATAGAACTTGAAACTGCTTTATTGTGTCAAGTTTCAAAGAGCTAGAACATACCGGGTTTGATTTAGAGTTCCAAATACATGTATCCCTGTAGGAGAAAGCAGAGAGAAACCTAAAAATGAAAACGGTTACTGCAAACGAACGGTTTAACCTAGAAGAAAGAAATTGGGTGAGCCAAGTGGTTTTGGGGTACTGATCATTACCTGAAAGAATCATCAGGATTGGGTGGAAAAATGTTGGCTGAGATTTCAGGAAACTCGTAGTTTTTTGGAAGCTTGGAAACCCCTTTCCATGAAAGTGATTTACGCCAGTCTCTGCTTAGGGCTACATCAACAGCAAACAAACCATAGAGATAGAACATGAAACTGCTTTATTGTGTCAAGTTTCAAAGAGCTAGCACACACCGTGTTTGATTTAGACTTCCAAATACATGTATCTCTATAGGAGAAAACAGAGTGAAACCTAAAAATGAAAACGGTTACTGCAAACGAACGGTTCAAACCAGAAGAACGAAACTTGGTGAGCCAACTGGTTTTGATGTACTGATCATTATCTGAAAGAATCATCAAGATTGGGTGAAAAAATATTTGCTGAAATTTCAGGCAACTCATAGTTTTTTGGAAGCTTGGCAACCCCCTTTCCATGAAAGTGATTTTCGCCAGTCTCTGCTTAGGGCTACATCAACAGCAAACAAACCATAAAGATAGAACCTGAACCTGCTTTATTCTGTCAAGTTTCAAAGAGCTAGCACAAACCGAGTTTTATTTAGAGTTCCAAACACATGTATCCCTGTAGGAGAAAACAGAGTGAAACCTAAAAATGAAAACGGTTACTGCAAACGAACGGTTTAACCTAGAACAAAATTTGGTGAGCAAAGTGGTTCTGGTGTACTGATCATTACCTGAAAGAATCATCAAGATTGGGTGAAAAAATGTTTGCTGAGATTTCAGGCAACTCGTAGTTTTTTGGAAGCTTGGCAACCTCTTTCTATGAAAGAGATTTTCGCCAGTCTCTGCTTAGGGCTACATCAACAGCAAACAAACCATAGAGATAGAACATGAAACTGCTTTATTGTGTCAAGTTTCAAAGAGCTAGAAAATACCGGGTTTGATTTAGAGTTCCAAATACATGTATCCCTATAGGAGAAAGCAGAGTGAAACCTAAAAATGAAAACGGTTACTGCAAACGAACGGTTTAACCTAGACGAACGAAATTGGGTGAGCCAAGTGGTTTTGGTGTACTGATCATTACCTGAAAGAATCTCAAGATTGGGTGAAAATATGTTTGCTGAGATTTCAGGCAACTCGTAGTTTTTTGGAAGCTTGGAAACCCCTTTCCATGAAAGTGATTTACGCCAGTCTCTGCTTAGGGCTACATCAAGAACAAACAAACCATAGAGATAGAACATGAAACTGCTTTATTGTGTCAAGTTTCAAAGAGCTAGCACAAACCGTGTTTGATTTAGAGTTCCAAATACATGTATCCCTATAGGAGAAAAAAGAGTGAAACCTAAAAATGAAAACGGTTACTGCAAACGAACGGTTTAACCTAGAAGAAAGAAATTGGGTGAGCCAAGTGGTTTTGGGGTACTGATCATTACCTGAAAGAATCATCAAGATTGGGTGAAAAAATGTTTGCTGAGATTTCAGGCAACTCGTAGTTTTTTGGAAGCTTGGCAACCTCTTTTCATGAAAGAGATTTTCGCCAGTCTCTGCTTAGGGCTACATCAACAGCAAACAATCCATAGAGATAGAACTTGAAACTGCTTTATTGTGTCAAGTTTCAAAGAGCTAGAACATACCGGGTTTGATTTAGAGTTCCAAATACATGTATCCCTGTAGGAGAAAGCAGAGAGAAACCTAAAAATGAAAACGGTTACTGCAAACGAACGGTTTAACCTAGAAGAAAGAAATTGGGTGAGCCAAGTGGTTTTGGGGTACTGATCATTACCTGAAAGAATCATCAGGATTGGGTGGAAAAATGTTGGCTGAGATTTCAGGAAACTCGTAGTTTTTTGGAAGCTTGGAAACCCCTTTCCATGAAAGTGATTTACGCCAGTCTCTGCTTAGGGCTACATCAACAGCAAACAAACCATAGAGATAGAACATGAAACTGCTTTATTGTGTCAAGTTTCAAAGAGCTAGCACACACCGTGTTTGATTTAGACTTCCAAATACATGTATCTCTATAGGAGAAAACAGAGTGAAACCTAAAAATGAAAACGGTTACTGCAAACGAACGGTTCAAACCAGAAGAACGAAACTTGGTGAGCCAACTGGTTTTGATGTACTGATCATTATCTGAAAGAATCATCAAGATTGGGTGAAAAAATATTTGCTGAAATTTCAGGCAACTCATAGTTTTTTGGAAGCTTGGCAACCCCTTTCCATGAAAGTGATTTTCGCCAGTCTCTGCTTAGGGCTACATCAACAGCAAACAAACCATAAAGATAGAACCTGAACCTGCTTTATTCTGTCAAGTTTCAAAGAGCTAGCACAAACCGAGTTTTATTTAGAGTTCCAAACACATGTATCCCTGTAGGAGAAAACAGAGTGAAACCTAAAAATGAAAACGGTTACTGCAAACGAACGGTTTAACCTAGAACAAAATTTGGTGAGCAAAGTGGTTCTGGTGTACTGATCATTACCTGAAAGAATCATCAAGATTGGGTGAAAAAATGTTTGCTGAGATTTCAGGCAACTCGTAGTTTTTTGGAAGCTTGGCAACCTCTTTCTATGAAAGAGATTTTCGCCAGTCTCTGCTTAGGGCTACATCAACAGCAAACAAACCATAGAGATAGAACTTGAAACTGCTTTATTGTGTCAAGTTTCAAAGAGCTAGAAAATACCGGGTTTGATTTAGAGTTCCAAATACATGTATCCCTATAGGAGAAAGCAGAGTGAAACCTAAAAATGAAAACGGTTACTGCAAACGAACGGTTTAACCTAGACGAACGAAATTGGGTGAGCCAAGTGGTTTTGGGGTACTGATCATTACCTGAAACAATCATCAGGATTGGGTGGAAAAATGTTGGCTGAGATTTCAGGCAACTCGTAGTTTTTTGGAAGCTTGGAAACTCCTTTCCATGAAAGTGATTTACGCCAGTCTCTGCTTAGGGCTACATCAAGAACAAACAAACCATAGAGATAGAACATGAAACTGCTTTATTGTGTCAAGTTTCAAAGAGCTAGCACACACCTTGTTTGATTTAGACTTCCAAATACATGTATCCCTATAGGAGAAAGCCGAGTGAAACCTAAAAATGAAAACGGTTACTGCAAACGAACGGTTTAACCTAGAAGAACGAAATTGGGTGAGCCAAGTGGTTTTGGGTTACTGATCATTACCTGAAAGAATCATCAGGATTGGGTGGAAAAATGTTGGCTGAGATTTCAGGCAACTCGTAGTTTTTTGGAAGCTTGGAAACCCCTTTCCATGAAAGTGATTTACGCCAGTCTCTGCTTAGGGCTACATCAAGAGCAAACAAACCATAGAGATAGAACATGAAACTGCTTTATTGTGTCAAGTTTCAAAGAGCTAGCACACACCGTGTTTGATTTAGACTTCCAAATACATGTATCCCTATAGGAGAAAACAGAGTGAAACCTAAAAATGAATACTGTTACTGCAAACGAACGGTTTAACCTAGAAGAACGAAACTTGGTGAGCCAACTGGTTTTGATGTACTGATCATTACCTGAAAGAATCATCAAGATTGGGTGAAAAAATGTTTGCTGAGATTTCAGGCAACTCATAGTTTTTTGGAAGCTTGGCAACCCCTTTCCATGAAAGTGATTTTCGCCAGTCTCTGCTTAGGGCTACATCAACAGCAAACAAACCATAAAGATAGAACCTGAACCTGCTTTATTCTGTCAAGTTTCAAAGAGCTTGCACAAACCGAGTTTTATTTAGAGTTCCAAACACATGTATCCCTGTAGGAGAAAACAGAGTGAAACCTAAAAATGAAAACGGTTACTGCAAACGAACGGTTTAACCTAGAAGAACAAAATTTGGTGAGCCAAGTTGTTCTGGTGTACTGATCATTACCTGAAAGAATCATCAAGATTGGGTGAAAAAATGTTTGCTGAGATTTCAGGCAACTCGTAGTTTTTTGGAAGCTTGGCAACCTCTTTCCATGAAAGAGATTTTCGTCAGTCTCTGCTTAGGGCTACATCAACAGCAAACAAACCATAGAGATAGAACTTGAAACTGCTTTATTGTGTCAAGTTTCAAAGAGCTAGAACATACCGGGTTTGATTTAGAGTTCCAAATACATGTATCCCTATAGGAGAAAGCAGAGTGAAACCTAAAAATGAAAACGGTTACTGCAAACGAACGGTTTAACCTAGAAGAACGAAATTGGGTGAGCCAAGTGGTTTTGGGGTACTGATCATTACCTGAAAGAATCATCAGGATTGGGTGAAAAAATGTTTGCTGAGATTTCAGACAACTCGTAGTCTTTTGGAAGCTTGGCAACCCTTTCCATGAAAGTGATTTTCGCCAGTCTCTGCTTAGGGCTAGATCAACAGCAATAAACCATAGAGATAGAACGTGAAACTGCTTTATTGTGTCAAGTTTCAAAGAGCTAGCACAAACCGTGTTTGATTTAGAGTTCCAAATACATGTATCCCTATAGGAGAAAACAGAGTGAAACCTAAAAATGAAAATGGTTACTGCAAACGAACGGTTTAACCTAGAAGAACGAAATTTGGTGAGCCAAGTCGTTTTGGTGTACTGATCATTACCTGAAAGAATCATCAAGGTTGGGTGAAAAAATATTTGCTGAGATTTCAGGCAACTCGTAGTTTTTTGGAAGCTTGGCAATCCCTTTCAATGAAAGTGATTTTCGCCACTCTCTGCTTAGAGCTACATCAACAGCAAACAAACCATAGAGATAGAACTTGAAACTGCTTTATTGTGTCAAGTTTCAAAGAGCTAGCACAAACCATGTTTCATTTAGCTTTCCAAATACATGTATTTCTATAGGAGAAAACAGAGTGAAAACTAAAAATGAAAACGTTTACTGCAAACGAACGGTTTAACCTAGAAGAACGAAATTTGGTGAGCCAAGTGGTTTTGGTGTACTCATCATTATCTGAAAGAATCATCAAGATTGGGTGAAAAAATGTTTGCTGAGATTTCAAGCAACTCGTAGTTTTTCGGAAGCTTGGCAACCCCTTTCCATGAAAGTGATTTTCGCCAGTCTCTGCTTAGGGCTACATCAACAGCAAACAAACCATAGAGATAGAACTTGAAACTGCTTTATTGTGTCAAGTTTCAAAGAGCTAGAACAAACCCTGTTTGATTTAGAGTTTCAAATACATGTATCCCTATAGGAGAAAACAGAGTGAAACTTGAAAATGAAAACGGTTACTGCAAACGAACGGTTTTACCCAGAAGAACGAAACTTGGTGAGCTTAGTAGTTTTGGTGTACAGTTCATTACCTGAAAGAATCATCAAGATTGGGTGAAAAAATATTTGCTGAGATTTCAGGCAACTCGTCGTTTATTGGAAGCTTGGCAACCCCTTTCCATGAAAGTGATTTTCGCCAGTCTCTGCTTAGGGCTACATCAACAGCAAACAAACCATAGAGATAGAACTTGAAACTTCTTTATTGTGTCAAGTTTCAAAGAGCTAGCACAAACCGTGTTTGATTTAGAGTTCCAAATACATGTATCCCTATAGGAGAAAACAGAGTGAAACCTAAAAATGTAAACGGTTACTGCAAACGAACTGTTTAACCTAGAAGAACGAAATTTGGTGAGCCAAGTGGTTTTGGTGTACCTATCATTACCGGAAAGAATCATCAAGATTGGGTGAAAAAATGTTTGCTGAGATTTCAGGCAACTCGTAGTTTCTTGGAGGCTTGGCAACCCCTTTCCATGAAAGTGATTTTCGCCAGTCTCTGCTTAGGGCTACATCAACAGCAAACAAAACATAGAGATAGAACTTGAAACTGCTTTATTGTGTCAAGTTTCAAAGAGCTAGCAAAAACCGTGTTTGATTTAGGGTTCCAAATACATGTATCCCTTTAGAAGAAAACAGTGAAACCTAAAAATGAAAATGGTTACTGCAAACGAACGGTTTAATCTAGAAGAACGAAATTTGGTGAGCCAAGTGGTTTTGGTGTACTGATCATTACCTGAAGGAATCATCAAGATTGGGTGAAAAAATGTTTGCTGTGATTTCAGGCAACTCGTAGTTTTTTGGAAGCTTGGCAACCCCTTTCCATGAAAGTGATTTTCGCCAGTCTCTGCTTAGGGCTACATCAACAGCAAACAAACCATAGAGATAGAACTTGAAACTGCTTTATTGTGTCAAGTTTCAAAGAGCTAGAACAAACCCTGTTTGATTTAGAGTTTCAAATACATGTATCCCTATAGGAGAAAACAGAGTGAAACTTGAAAATGTAAACGGTTACTGCAAACGAACGGTTTTACCCAGAAGAACGAAACTTGGTGAGCTTAGTAGTTTTGGTGTACAGTTCATTACCTGAAAGAATCATCAAGATTGGGTGAAAAAATATTTGCTGAGATTTCAGGCAACTCGTCGTTTATTGGAAGCTTGGCAACCCCTTTCCATGAAAGTGATTTTCGCCAGTCTCTGCTTAGGGCTACATCAACAGCAAACAAACCATAGAGATAGAACTTGAAACTTCTTTATTGTGTCAAGTTTCAAAGAGCTAGCACAAACCGTGTTTGATTTAGAGTTCCAAATACATGTATCCCTATAGGAGAAAACAGAGTGAAACCTAAAAATGTAAACGGTTACTGCAAACGAACTGTTTAACCTAGAAGAACGAAATTTGGTGAGCCAAGTGGTTTTGGTGTACCTATCATTACCGGAAAGAATCATCAAGATTGGGTGAAAAAATGTTTGCTGAGATTTCAGGCAACTCGTAGTTTTTTGGAGGCTTGGCAACCCCTTTCCATGAAAGTGATTTTCGCCAGTCTCTGCTTAGGGCTACATCAACCGCAAACAAACCATAGAGATAGAACTTGAAACTGCTTTATTGTGTCAAGTTTCAAAGAGCTAGCAAAAACCGTGTTTGATTTAGGGTTCCAAATACATGTATCCCTATAGGAGAAAACAGTGAAACCTAAAAATGAAAATGGTTACTGCAAACGAACGGTTTAATCTAGAAGAACGAAATTTGGTGAGCCAAGTGGTTTTGGTGTACTGATCATTACCTGAAAGAATCATCAAGATTGGGTTAATAAATGTTGGCTGAGATTTCAGGCAACTCGTAGTTTTTTGGAAGCTTGGCAACCCCTTTCCATGAAAGTGATTTTCGACAGTCTCTGCTTAGGGCTACATCAACAGCAAACAAACCATAGAGATAGAACTTGAAACTTCTTTATTGTGTCAAGTTTCAAAGAGCTAGCACAAACCGTGTTTCATTTAGAGTTCCAAATACATGTATCCCTATAGGAGAAAACAGAGTGAAACCTAAAAATGAAAACAGTTACTGCCAACGAACGGCTTAACCTAGAAGAACGAAATTTGGTGAGCCAAGTGGTTTTGGTGTACTGATCATTACCTGAAAGAATCATCAAGATTGGGTGAAAAAATGTTGGCTGAGATTTCAGGCAACTCGTAGTTTTTTGGAAGCTTGGCAACTCCTTTCCATGAAAGTGATTTTTGCCAGTCTCTGCTTAGGGCTTCATCAACAGCAAACAAACCATAGAGATAGAACTTGAAACTGCTTTATTGTGTCAAGTTTCAAAGAGCTAGCACAAACCGTGTTTGATTTAGAGTTCCAAATACATGTATCCCTAATGGAGAAAACAGAGTGAAACCTAAAAATGAAAACGGTTACTGCAAACGAACGGTTTAACCTAGAAGAACGAAATTTGGTGAGCAAAGTGGTTTTGGTGTACTGATCATTACCGAAAAGAATCATCAAGATTGGGTGAAAAAATTTTGGCTGAGATTTAAGGCAACTCGTAGTTTTTTGGAAGCTTGGCAACCCCTTTCCATGTAAGTGATTTTCGCCAGTCTCTGCTTAGGGCTACATCAACAGCAAACAAACCATAGAGATAGAACTTGAAACTGCTTTATTGTGTCAAGTTTCAAAGAGCTAGAACAAACCCTGTTTGATTTAGAGTTTCAAATACATGTATCCCTATAGGAGAAAACAGAGTGAAACTTGAAAATGTAAACGGTTACTGCAAACGAACGGTTTTACCCAGAAGAACGAAACTTGGTGAGCTTAGTAGTTTTGGTGTACAGTTCATTACCTGAAAGAATCATCAAGATTGGGTGAAAAAATATTTGCTGAGATTTCAGGCAACTCGTCGTTTATTGGAAGCTTGGCAACCCCTTTCCATGAAAGTGATTTTCGCCAGTCTCTGCTTAGGGCTACATCAACAGCAAACAAACCATAGAGATAGAACTTGAAACTTCTTTATTGTGTCAAGTTTCAAAGAGCTAGCACAAACCGTGTTTGATTTAGAGTTCCAAATACATGTATCCCTATAGGAGAAAACAGAGTGAAACCTAAAAATGTAAACGGTTACTGCAAACGAACTGTTTAACCTAGAAGAATGAAATTTGGTGAGCCAAGTGGTTTTGGTGTACCTATCATTACCGGAAAGAATCATCAAGATTGGGTGAAAAAATGTTTGCTGAGATTTCAGGCAACTCGTAGTTTTTTGGAGGCTTGGCAACCCCTTTCCATGAAAGTGATTTTCGCCAGTCTCTGCTTAGGGCTACATCAACAGCAAACAAACCATAGAGATAGAACTTGAAACTGCTTTATTGTGTCAAGTTTCAAAGAGCTAGCAAAAACCGTGTTTGATTTAGGGTTCCAAATACATGTATCCCTATAGGAGAAAACAGTGAAACCTAAAAATGAAAATGGTTACTGCAAACGAACGGTTTAATCTAGAAGAACGAAATTTGGTGAGCCAAGTGGTTTTGGTGTACTGATCATTACCTGAAAGAATCATCAAGATTGGGTTAATAAATGTTGGCTGAGATTTCAGGCAACTCGTAGTTTTTTGGAAGCTTGGCAACCCCTTTCCATGAAAGTGATTTTCGACAGTCTCTGCTTAGGGCTACATCAACAGCAAACAAACCATAGAGATAGAACTTGAAACTTCTTTATTGTGTCAAGTTTCAAAGAGCTAGCACAAACCGTGTTTCATTTAGAGTTCCAAATACATGTATCCCTATAGGAGAAAACAGAGTGAAACCTAAAAATGAAAACAGTTACTGCCAACGAACGGCTTAACCTAGAAGAACGAAATTTGGTGAGCCAAGTGGTTTTGGTGTACTGATCATTACCTGAAAGAATCATCAAGATTGGGTGAAAAAATGTTGGCTGAGATTTCAGGCAACTCGTAGATTTTTGGAAGCTTGGCAACTCCTTTCCATGAAAGTGATTTTTGCCAGTCTCTGCTTAGGGCTTCATCAACAGCAAACAAACCATAGAGATAGAACTTGAAACTGCTTTATTGTGTCAAGTTTCAAAGAGCTAGCACAAACCGTGTTTGATTTAGAGTTCCAAATACATGTATCCCTAATGGAGAAAACAGAGTGAAACCTAAAAATGAAAACGGTTACTGCAAACGAACGGTTTAACCTAGAAGAACGAAATTTGGTGAGCAAAGTGGTTTTGGTGTACTGATCATTACCGAAAAGAATCATCAAGATTGGGTGAAAAAATTTTGGCTGAGATTTAAGGCAACTCGTAGTTTTTTGGAAGCTTGGCAACCCCTTTCCATGTAAGTGATTTTCGCCAGTCTCTGCTTAGGGCTACATCAACAGCAAACAAACCATAGAGATAGAACTTGAAACTGCTTTATTGTGTCAAGTTTCAAAGAGCTAGCAAAAACCGTGTTTGATTTAGGGTTCCAAATACATGTATTCCTATAGGAGAAAACAGTGAAACCTAAAAATGAAAATGGTTACTGCAAACGAACGGTTTAACCTAGAAGAACGAAATTTGGTGATCCAAGTGGTTTTCGTGTACTGATCATTACCTGAAAGAATCATCAAGATTGGGTGAAAAAATGTTGGCTGAGATTTCAGGCAACTCGTAGTTTTTAGGAAGCTTGGCAACCCCTTTCCATGAAAGTGATTTTCGCCAGTCTCTGCTTAGGGCTACATCAACAGCAAACAAACCATAGAGATAGAACTTGAAACTTCTTTATTGTGTCAAGTTTCAAAGAGCTAGCACAAACCGTGTTTGATTTAGAGTTCCAAATACATGTATCCCTATAGGAGAAAACAGAGTGAAACCTAAAAATGAAAACGGTTACTGCAAACGAACGGTTTAACCTAGAAGAACGACATTTGGTGATCCAAGTGGTTTTCGTGTACTGATCATTACCTGAAAGAATCATCAAGATTGGGTGAAAAAATGTTGGCTGAGATTTCAGGCAACTCGTAGTTTTTTGGAAGCTTGGCAACCCCTTTCCATGAAAGTGATTTTCGCCAGTCTCTGCTTAGGGCTACATCAACAGCAAACAAACCATAGAGATAGAACTTGAAACTTCTTTATTGTGTCAAGTTTCAAAGAGCTAGCACAAACCGAGTTTGATTTAGAGTTCCAAATACATGTATCCCTATAGGAGAAAACAGAGTGAAACCTAAAAATGTAAACGGTTACTGCAAACGAACTGTTTAACCTAGAAGAACGAAATTTGGTGAGCCAAGTGGTTTTGGTGTACCTATCATTACCGGAAAGTATCATCAAGATTGGGTGAAAAAATGTTTGCTGAGATTTCAGGCAACTCATAGTTTTTTGGAGGCTTGGCAACCCCTTTCCATGAAAGTGATTTTCGCCAGTCTCTGCTGAGGGCTACATCAACAGCAAACAAACCATAGAGATA